>NC_142614.1:41578922-41881952 GCF_059453375.1 Lepisosteus platostomus | reverse complement strand
GACTGATGGTGTCAATTTCACTAAGGTTATACTGCAATATATTTTAGGAGTGAGATAGTGCCATTATTTCTCTTTACTGTTACTCACTGAGAATAAGCAAGTAATACACTAAGTACAAACTGAATGTAATTATTTTGAACAGTTTATTTTGGCTATTTAATTGATAAGGCATTACTGTACAGCATGTCAAAATATGAAAATTGGGCAGAATACTCAAGAAATATGCATTGAATGTCTAACATTTACAGTAGCTTGGTTTGCATCACCCATTGAGTACAGTATAGGATTCAACCCCACATTTTTGGGACTGTTATAAGGATAACTATGATAACGTGAGTAAATGATTCTGCAACTCTATAATGGTCTTTTAAGTTTAAAACCATAAAAAAACTCTTGTTGCTAATTTTCTTTTGGAAAATTTCAGTAATGGAAATTAATTTCCTATTTCAAGAGCTCAATGGGAAAACAATATACAGAAATCAAAGTTGCTATTAATTTGTAAAGAAGAAGTAAGTAAAACAATCTTACACTAGATCATTTTCTACATGATCTCACTCTCATATTTTTATTTTCTTTCTGTTGCCAACCATTACAATACAGGAATATAATGAAGCGGCTAAATTATGCAATTGTATTTGCCAAGTGCAACCACTTAGTTAAAAACATCATACTGAACTGCCTGTAGCAGGTTTAACATATACCCCACAGTATACGGTATATCATCTACATTCAAAAGCATTTATCAAGGTAAATGTATTCATAGACTTGATTTAATTGTATACTTTAGGCACTTTATGCAATAAGAACTATATGTCTCTACACATTTGCAGCAAAGTGGCCATCCATCTCTTGCTTGTGCCCTTGATTATGCTGATGTCATGTATTCAATTGTATCTCAAACTTGTCTTCAGACAAATGGACATTAATTTATAATCCAGTGTGTTGATTTGTTCCATAATGCAATTATAAGTTACACATGTAAGGTATTCCAGTACTTTTCCTTTATTTTGTGTATACCATCTCATATGTTTGTCCACTTTTCTTTAATAGACACAGTTCACATTCTCCACACTGTTTACATTCGTTTACAACAATAATTAAAAAGTCACATTAGCTACATTTTCAGGAATTCTAAAACATTTCAGCATGTAACTATTCATGTTTTTGGAATGAAAAATAAGCAAGGCAGTCTCATTTTTATGACGGATACAATACATTGCATTTTGAGTTTTTCATTAATCTATGGTTATGTCCAAAAAGAAAAGGAAAAATAGATATTTAATTGATTTTTATTTTAATATTTTAACTTAAGTAGCAACCTCTGATTTTTTTAAACAAAAGACTGATTTTCTGAAAATTGTTAAATTGGACAGTGTGGAATTCTTAGTTAATAATGTATTGACTAAGAACATATTCCATGTAACTATTTCTAAAGATTACTCTATTACTAGAAAAACAGCATGTATGACATACTGTATACCAAATTGGTTTATGCATCTGCATTGTTTCTGGGAAATGGTTTCTCTTCATCTTGAATGCAAGCAATAACTGAACCTCGGTGCCTCCTCTCAAGCAGTAGAGGATACCCCTGGACACCCTCGTCAAATCTATTTTTAATACTTTTGTGGGTACATTTTCTGGATTGAATGGTGAATAAAAGTTAACTTTATCATAGAGGTATTTAAAGCAATCTTTGGCTGAAAATTATTTTTAACATCAGAAAATGTAAAAGAAATGCACATGCTAAATCATTGACAGATATAGAATATTTGCTATTGTTTGTTAAGTAATGAATTGTTATTTCAAATGCACATTATGAACACCTAAGAAAGGTCACCACATCGTAAGGCAAGAATGACCTGAATTTATAACACTGCAGTATTGGTTTGGTCATTTTCATGTCACAGTATTCTGTAACAGGACCTCTGATCATACCAGCATGAATGTTTTCATTAGATGCTCCTCTTGCTATTGGAATGTGCATCCATTTACTGTACATACAGTACTTGTTAAGGCTGGAGTGGATGAGCACCTGGTGTAAACCTGATCTCCACATATGGTGTGATTACATTGGTAAAAAAAGGACAGAGGAAAATTTTACTGTTCCATAAAACATGCTGGTGACTTCGCAGGCTATCAGATGTGTTCTGACTGCGATTTTTGTTTTTTGTTTTAATGTGGCAGCGATATGCTCTTCCTTGATCAGTGTCTTGCTTGTTCATATTTCAGCGCGAGTATATAGTTTACACATGCAGTATAACTTGCCTGTAATATGTATTTCTACATAAGGTGTTGTTTTTTTCCGTTTAGGGCGAGCTAAACTTAAAAACCAACTTCTCATGACTTCTCAGCTGACAAGCGCGCATTTTAGATTTTTGATCATTACAGTACTACCGGCTATATATATTTTTTGAAATAATTAAGTAAAAATATAGTGTTAACTCAAGAATAATTACTGAACACACACAAATTTATTTTCTATATGGAGATGCACAATTACGTGTTTTAATCGACAGTTTATCAGCGAAGGTCTTAAGAAAAACACGTTGTGTTAGAAAAACATTTATTGTGTTATTTAGTTTTGTCGTAGAAGTTAAAACTCTTTGTTCCTTTTAAACAAATTATATTGTTTTCAATGGGATTTTTGCGCATATCACATAAAAAAAATATATTATCGATGTTATAAGCCAAAAGGTTTAGAAACATTAAACACTGCTTTACATCAAAACATTCTAACGGCTTTACAGGGGAAACACCATTAAAGCATTGTTTAAAGAAAAAGATGTACAGTAGGTCTGAAATCTGGAAATTCATTAATACAACTTGACATGATCTGAAAATATAACCAAAAGAAAAATCCATCAGTCCATTAGCTTCTTTTAAGCACATTAGTGCTTTGAAATGACAATTGCAGTTTTCTTGTTTACCATTTTCCATCACCAAACTGAGGATTTTTAAGCATTTCATTCCAGTGGGGAACCCCATGAGCATTCAAATAAAAGTTAATATCACGGCACCAAATTATTTCTGGTTCTTGTTTTCGTATTAATTCACTGTCACATAAACAAATTCATTTAAAGCGTTAGGCCTTACTGAAAAGGAGATTGTTAATTATGTTTCCACAATTTCCGTACCTTTTAAACACACACATATATATATACATACATTTGTTCCCCTTAAACTACAATTTGCCTAAGGCAATAATTTGAACAAACAAATAGGTTTATTCCATGCTGAAAAGAGGAGAAAACACAACGTTTCGGCCGTGAAGCCTTCTTCAGGTGTCAACGTCGAAACGTTGTATTTGCTTTTTTCTCTTCTCAGCATGTAATAAACCTTTACTTGTTCCTTTGCAGCCTACGCATGCTGACGCAGTTACCCACCTGAACTGAACAAACATATCGCACTTGAAATTATATCAATTCCTCTAGTAAATAATCATTGTCTGAATCAAATTAGACTACCGACAGCTAGCATCTCTTGAGTTATGTTCATATCATTTAATCTTTACTGTGCAAACCTCTGAAAATTATTTATTTAATGTTACGTACCACTAAGTGTTATACAAATTATTCTAAATTCTACATAACATGATAGTCTAGACCTAGATGTGACCTAAAATAAGTTGTTTTCTCGGATCAACCCTTCACTGGCGAGTATAAATTACGTGTGTGGGGGGATCCATAACACGACTATGAGCAAAGAAAGAGTAGCATATTTATTTTACTCGTTAAAGATGTAGTACACATTGTCTGCCGGTAGAAGGAACCCGACCCGTTTTAATCGAAAGCTGACTTACAGCAATTGGAAATACTGCACACAGAAAGAGCAGCGAGTCACTGTGTGCGTGTTGCTGAAGAGGTCGCACGTGGACTTAAATCGGAACATAACAGAGGGTGCATTTGCTTAGAAACAACTATTGCTTAATGTATATTCGCTATGTAATACAATACTCCGCTTGCTCTCAAACCTATTTGGAAACGGGGTTGGATAAACTTGAGAGCCTGGGTCTGAGAAACCCAAACAACTGTCTCTTCTAATATTAGCATGCCTGTATTCTGTGATCTATTATTGTCGGTCCAGGCAGATCTTATTGTAATAGAGCACTTTTATTAAAAGATTAGCACTATCTTCTGCAGTTGGTGGAAAAAATATCTGTTATCACCGAGATATTTGCAGCTGGGGGAAAGTGGGTAGACCCAAAAAATTGATTGGCATTCTTCGTGCGGGGATTTATTCAAAAGGCATGGAGTTCAGGAGGTGCATATTCTTGAAAAAAGTACTGGAGTAAATAGCGTCTACGTTAGGCAATTTTTGCAGAAATGTCGCCCACTCATTTTCATAGCACAGTGCCAAGTATGTTGTAAAGAATGAGCACTCGCCTACATAGAGTAAACAAAAGCCAGACGGCTGTTAATAAACCTGCATTATAATGAAACGCAGTAATGTCTTTCGATGTTGCAATCGCAAAACCAAGGCGAAACTGCTTACAGTGATATAATATTCAGTAGTTATATTGTAATGATTTTTAGATGGCTGGGTGTTATAGAAATCTGGTCATTTTGAAGAATTTCTTCTTCAGAGTTGGGATTCATTTTTGTTGTTGTATAGTTCTCTTAATGTAAAGTATTCATATAAAACTATTTTTAAAACTGTTGTTTTAAGTTAATACCATAAACCTTCAATTTTAAAAAGAGATTTATTTCCTAATATTATTGAACATAAGAATAAAAATCATTTTCTAATGTAAAAATTGTGTGGGTGTTTTAATTGATATTAGTTTTAATGTCAGTTATTAGGCTATATCATGATAAACATAGCCTTGCAATATCTTCCACTTTCATTATGGGACGGTCTTGGTATTCTTTCACATTGTATCAAACGCAGACGCGTACATACAGTACACAACATCCCAGACCATGCCCACTGTGCATAGTTTCCTGTACTATTGTTTTGAGAGAAAGTTTCGACTGGAGATGTCACCTGATTTGGATCGAAAGAACTTTTTTTTAATCTTACTCCCCACCCCCACCGATTAGAAGACCGCCCACCACAGACAGTCGGCCCGAGACCCCTTATAGATTTAAAAAGAGAGGCTGCATTCACAGACTGACATTCATTCAACTCAGCGATCGTAAGCAGATTACTTTTCCGCTGCCCGTTTCTTCACTCCGGTTCACTTTGCCTTCATCATGCTAAGGATGCTAAAGAGATATCAGCTCCACCCGGGCATGATTTTATTATTTATATGGCTAAGTCATTTAATTGAAGATCACAAAGTGCAAGGTAAGTGCGAGTATACAGTTATTTTTAGTAGTACATTTTAGTTGGATGCCATTTAATATTTTGAAAGACATTTGTATGGTATAAAAAATAAAGTGTCAGGTTTAAAACTTTTTTAAGACCTAACGGGTATACGCAAGGTCACTTTCTGTTTACTTTTAACTTTGTTCTGAACATGCAACTCAGCTTTATCTTAATGCATTAAGCGCTAACAAAACAGGTGCATTTATATTCGTTTTTAAAACATGTATTGAATATTTGGATATTAAAGCTTTTTACCTGGATATTATATTTCACTTGACTAACTAGCCAAGCATCGGTTTATGGTAGGGTATACTTGTGCTGGACTATAAATGAAGCACTTTAATATGTATAACAGCGAGAACTGTGTTTTTAGGCTTCAGATTTCCTGGAGGAAACTTAAACTGGAAAGAATAATACAATTAATACCAGAGACATAACACGTGATTTTAAGTCTTCTGCTCTCCCTGCCAGTCAATTTATCTAGAAGCTCTAAATATAAGCTTCAGTTTTCAACTTTTTTATTAACCCACTTTTCAGGCAGTTGTATTGATAGACTTTACATGAAGTCTGTTGAGTCTCGTTTTGTTGGAAGACAGGAATAGTAAATAGCCTACAGATCTCACGACCCATTGAAGCTGGATGAATTAATTGCCATTGAACCAACAGAAAAGTCACATTGCTTATTTATTGGTAGTGAAGTCCCATTCCTTTCATACAAGAGCTAGCAGTGTAACCGCGATCCAAGTAGGTCAACTCGTCTCATGAAACACAGCAAAATATAAACCTTGCGTGACACGGAAAGTGTACTGCAATGACATGTCCGCGGCGTTGCACCGACTGTATGGTAATGCTGTGACTAGCAGTTAATCTTCCCAAGTGTTGAAGTAAATCCGACACTGCTGCTTTCTTCAGTGTGCTCTCACACAGAGAGTGCACGGACAAGGGGAATGAAGCGCAAGTGTACAGTACGCTACACATGTTTTGAAAAGCAAGTTTTCAGCTGTTAACATTTCATGCAGTGTTCTTTGTTTTCAACTGTAATTAACACCATCCATGTGATTGCAGTGGTATCTCGACATTTTAGCATTATTAACAAAACCCGTGTGATAGTAGTTGTATCTTGGTGATTTTAGTTTCTTCAATACAATTAATCATAATTTGATTTTAGGCTGGCTTTACACTATTGTACTGTGCTTTAGCATATTATTCATGCGGTACCTTGTCCCCCGTACTGTGACTCGTACTGTCCATTTGAAATCTGGTTTAAAACAGACGCGGTAGTATTGTATTGCTTTTTCCGATTTGTGTAGACGGTTGTCGTAAGGTAGGTAATCGTATTGGGATCTGACTTTGCAGTTGTTAAATGTCTCGTCACGTTACAGAATCAGACAAAATACCGAGGATAAACAGACCACCATAAGCCAATATACAGTAAGCTGCACGTGTTATGTCTGGGTCATTGGCTTCCGACTTTAAGTTCTTTTTCTTTGCAGCTGGTAACTGCTGGCTACAGCAGGGAAAAAACGGAAGATGCCAGGTTCTCTACATGTCTGGGATGAGCAGAGAAGAGTGTTGCAGAAGTGGCAGACTGGGAACTTCGTGGACCGAGGAAGATGTACCAAATAGCACGCTTTTTAGGTGGATGATCTTCAACGGAGGAGCCCCAAATTGTGTACCTTGTAAAGGTACATAAAATTAAGCCCAATATATTACTATCGATCTACAGTGTATAGCAATCTTATTAAAAAACAATTAAGTGCCAGATCTAAATATCAATAAATTTTATGAAGATAGCAAAGCTAGTTTGTGTATTTGTGAATAAATAATTTCATTTGGAAAGAAATAATAAAAACGTGAATTCCAAGGTCATTACCCTTTTTCAATAGCTGCATGTCATTTATTGTGTTTTATTTGTGTAGAATCTTGTGACAATGTGGACTGTGGCCCTGGAAAAAGATGTAAAATGAACAAGAGAAACAAACCCCGCTGTGTCTGTGCTCCCGACTGTTCCAATGTTACTTGGAAAGGACCTGTCTGCGGGTCCGATGGAAAGACCTACAGAGATGAATGCGCCTTGCTGAAGGCAAGATGTAAAGGTCATCCAGACCTGGAAGTTCAATACCAGGGCAAATGCAAAAGTAAGTTCTTTAGTGTCTCTTGTCTTCCCCACTAAAATATGCTGTGAATGCTAAGAAGGAGAAAGACTGTTGAAATGCACTGTTTGCAGTTGTGTGGAAATACACTAATGGTGCATAGGTCATGCCTAATAATATAATGGTGATGTTAACAATATTCAATGATATTAAACAACATATTAATAAAGAAGTCCCTTCTTAAAAAAAAACATGATCTACTTATAATTTGACTTTCTTATAGAGACATGCCGTGATGTTCTGTGTCCGGGCAGTTCAACGTGCGTCGTTGACCAGACCAATAATGCCTACTGTGTGACATGTAATCGGATTTGCCCCGAAGTTACATCTCCAGAGCAGTATCTGTGTGGAAATGATGGAATCATTTATGCAAGCGCTTGCCACCTGAGAAGGGCTACTTGCCTGCTGGGCAGATCAATTGGTGTTGCATATGAAGGAAAATGCATAAGTAAGTTATTGTCAGGTCCCATGTCACAGTACCGAACTCTTCAGATCACTGTTTTGACACCTTTAAGTTTGTCTTTCTGCATTTCAGAAAAAAAGCCTCTTTTTAATCCTAATGAACATGAAAGTGCATTCCATTTTGATAGAAAATGTCTAGTTATAGACATAAGTAATATTAAAAAAAAAGTTTCATGTCCTCAATTCACCCCCCCATTTAGTCTGCCACAGCTTCTCATTTTCAAACTGGTTTTTGTTATACATACCTGGGGTCATATGATGTTAAAACTTTTAAATGTTTTCCAGACCTTGTTGGCTTTGCTGTTATTAGTTGATTTCCATGTGTTCTGTCCAGGTGCCAACACCCGTCTTACTACCACAGCATGTAAGGGAGTAATTTTGAATGGGAGACCTGGAGCCTTGTTATGCTATCATATTACTTTGGTCTACATGCTTGTTATTTTGGGGAAAATATATACATGTACAGTATGTTTGTATATATGTATGTGATGGCACGTCCTGATTGTGTGTGATCTTAGGACAACAGTACATGTATGCCAAGCTCTTTTTATAAAACATACCCTCATGGCATACTTACTGAATCCCTTTATCTCTGTCATAAAATTAAGCCAAATCCTCATTGCTTTTAATTAAATGTGGTGTTTATGAACATAAAGGGCAGTTTGCTAAGTGACTCTGTGGTGTTCCCTGGTTTTGTAGAAGCAAAATCCTGTGATGATATCCAGTGCAGCGCTGGGAAGACGTGTCTATGGGATGCAAGAATGGGCAGGGGACGCTGCTCACTGTGTGATGAAGTGTGTCCTGAGAGCAGATCAGATGAGGCAGTGTGTGCCAGCGATAACACCACGTACCCCAGCGAGTGTGCCATGAAGAAGGCCGCTTGCTCTGTGGGCGTTCTTCTGGAAGTTAAACATTCTGGATCTTGCAACTGTAAGTAAACCATAAAGTGAAAGACACTTCGATATTCTGTCAGCCACCCCTTGCAGACTAAGGAAAAGAAAGGACTGGAAATGGGAGTTGTTGCATGTCTTCTTGCACTGGCTTTATTAATTTTGCATTTTCTGCAAAAAAACGAAGTAGACATGAAGACTCATCTTTGGGAGCTATTGGGCTCCTAATTCCCTTCACATAACTAACAAGATTATATTTGAAGACTAATGTTTATGTTAGTGCAATCTTGCTATGAAATTGTAGAAGAGTACATGGTAATTCTAGTAGCCTGTCCTTCAGCAGGTTGCCTTAAGACGATAAACTTGCTGTCATGCTGTCAATGTAGGAAGACACATAAGTTGGCCATATCTTTACATCTTGTAAATGACACGGTCATAATGGTAATCATATGTTAACCATGTATTTATTTCCTTGCTTATGGCTGTAATCAATCATTTTAAAATCCACTGACATTGATTTCTACTGACATACACAATTAAGCCTTTATATAGAAGCATACATTCATAATTGTACATAAGGTGATTGTAACATTGGTGCCATTGCAGTTTTAAATACTAAGGGGCAATGTTAACATGATAACTAAATCAAGTAATATTTCTCAGCACAATACATGACCTTTTTCATGTGCTGAATTACTAGTGTTACTATTAGGTACTGCAGAGGAGTCGAAGAAAATAACAACATTCCAAACAGCCAATCAGATAATGTCTTGCAAAATTGTTTTATTGTCAAATTGATATTTGTTCTTTGCCATGTCATTGTAGACTGAATGCTTTCATTTAAGAATATAATGAAAACAATGCATTTAATTTATCATCCCTTCTGTTAAACAAATAAAACAAAGGGACCAACTTTATAATCACCTAATAAATTCATTTCTATATATATATGGCATTTTACAGTTTGCAGGATAACAGTGGAAGCTTTCAGAACTATGCTCTCTTACTTCTACTTTGCTTATAGAAATTAACATTTTAGCTGTTTTGTTTTATTTTGTTTTTGCTGTACATAGTAGATTTGCTGTCATTCTTTAAACATCAGACTGTCCATGTGGATTATGAGGGATTGCCTATTTGTATTATTGGTCTGCCTGTATCATTTTGCCATGTACCATGTTCTGTAGAAATACCTCACATGTGCTATCCCTGTCCTAATAGCAAAGGTCGGGATGTGGTGCAGGGTTTTGCCCAGCCCAGTAGCATTGTTGTATAATCACATTTGAAACGAAGGATACTTTAAAAAAAGAACAAAATGTAGAACACAAGAGCACTTTTTCTCTGCTTTCAGGAATCTGCTAAAAAGGCCTGAGCCATTGAGCCTTCACATCTCCCCTGTCTTGCTGCAGTTATGACTTCCTAGATTATGTCAATCATGTTGCATAAAAGCAGATGCCACAAAGCATCACTGACTGCCAAATCATATAAAAACACAAAGCTTTGCTGTGGCTTTCAGAGGTCTTTGAAAACATGCACTGAGCTTCTGCGCTGTTGTGATCCTAATTTATACAACAGCTACCGTGTATTCCCCTATATAGCCATTACTGAAGACCAGGAGGAAGAGGAAGAAGACGAAGACCAGGACTACATGGCTTATATCCATTTATCTCCATTACTGGACGGGTAAACCTCCATCACAAGGAATTATGTCCATACTGTACATAAGTGTATGCTTATTTATTTTTTAAGAAAAAGGAAGTATACATATAGTTGAGTCTGCTAGATGTTTATTTATACTGTGTTGTGTTTTATAATTTATACATTTACAATGTCTGGCTGACTATATACCATGTTATTTTGTATTTTTCATTGTTGTTTTTTTGGTTTTGTTTTATGTTTCCTTCCTTTTTTATTTTTAAAGAAATATATTTGTCCAAAGAGAAGCAGTGTTATTTATTGTGGTGTACAATGCTACCATGTAAAGTATAATTCTTCTGCAAGCTGTAAATTGCATTCCATGAGCTGTATAAAGCTGCTTATTACTGTCATTTTCTGTATCACAGATGTTTATTTCACACAAAATCGCATGTTAGCCTGTGTGTTTATTTATTGGAAATCTGTCTTTCATTAATGTACATAAATGTTTCAGGTTTTGTTTACAACTCATTATAACTGACCAAAGGGAGTATTTCAATGGTTCTGCAAAAGTACAGTATATGGTGCAGCACAGTAAATCAAAAGGAAAAGGTATTTTTTCTCTCAAAATAAGCCATTATTTCCTCATGTTGTGAGGCAGAGGACTGACAGACACCTAGTTGTGTTTCTTGATCTTCAGTAGAATTTATTTTGTACTTTTAAGATCAAAATATCAAATGTTTTTGGAAGATACTTGATTTCATTAAAATGTGCCATTATATTTCTTGTTATTAAGGTATTTTTTATTTGCATTGAGCAGCATATAACTTTTTGCTACCATTTTTATTTTTTCATTTTCAATAATGTACTGCGCCATATTGCTCTTGCGGAGTTCACAAAATAATCAGATATCCAGCATTAATTAACATTATATCATCCTGTATCACTTTGTTTTTCTCACTTTTACAAAATGTGTTTTTTTTATTTCAAACATGACAAGTTAAATACAAATTCAGTTATAAATATATAGTTTTGTATTTTTTTATGTAAATGTCAAATGTATATAAAAAGTTATAATGGTATTTGTACAGATATGATGAGTGAAACAATAAAATTGGAATTTTCCCTTACAATGTTTTTTGATTTAATTTTAAATATCACACACTAGAGTCATTTTAAAATATAAGGATTATAATGACAACTGCTCACAACATCATAATGTTTTCTAATTTTATTATTTCTGTATCCATGTCTAACAATGCTACAATAAACATAACATTTTGTATTAACTGTACACATGGTTCATTGACAAGTAGTCTGTGATATAAAACCATTAAAATGTTTTGGGCCATTAAGAAAGATCAACATCAAAATCCTCTTGTATGACTTCCACATAGAAGACAGAACAATGTGGAATCTTACACAGGAGTTAAACAGAAATCCTGATCCTATTTTGTTCCCTATTGGGAAGGTACTTTTATCATGCAAAGTAAGAGCCCATTAATTATCAGAGATAATTGGTCTGTCTCCCTTCAGTTTAGAATCTGTGATTAGCTACTGTAAGGAGGATAAGTCAACCAAGAGAATTATTCAATTGTGGTTTTTCACAATATTTTAACTCCATAACAGACCTCTTGAAATCCGAATCTGGCCTACTGATCCCATTTGCAAACATTCTGGATTAATCTTTAGAAAATCTAGAATTGTAAATTATGTTTGATTATAGCCCAATTTAGAACTGCCGATTGTGTCATCCAGGCTGACAGTGACATCATCTTCTTTGACCCATCGAGTCAAGTCATTCATCTTTTGACATGGTACAAGTTATAAAGTGACATATTGGAGGTTCAGCTCTAATTGAAGGAGATGTGCATCCTTAAGTGGCAGTATCACATGCCTGCTAGAGTCTGGAAAGTCACAGTGGTTGCTGTTTTGCTGGGAGTGGAGAGAACAGAGTCCTTCCTCTGGCCATGTATGGGGAATCCCAGTCACAGTTATCTAGTGCCATGACCGAATATCTGTAATCGTGATCCCAGAGGGAGATGCATTTTCAGATGTCTTTCTATTGGCCTTTTAATGGGTCCTGAGTACTACAGTTAGAGACCCCTTGAACTTGTTTCAGCTCCAGGATTTCATCTGAAAATCCTTAATATTTAAAGATAATATTTTGTTCAACTTATGGCAAATATGCAAATATGGCAATCAGAGAGCATCAATGACATGACAAGTTTATGACTCTTAGTTTACAGATAGAATACTGGCAGATGAAGTATCAAACTGTGATTTAATTATACCACATGGTTTACAAAAAAATGGTACCCTAAGTCAATCAAGACTAGATAATTAACAAACTATATCAATAATATTTCCCTGATAAATTTGAATGCTAAATAAGTCTTGTTTTTGCTTTGTCTGATGCCAACATAATGAAGAAAAGTTAATTTTATAGTATTTACTTTTAAAATTTTAATATTTTTATGGCTTAGTGAAAGTGACATACCATATTGTTCACAAGAAATGGAGAAGATTTGAATGGATTCAAAACAAGCACGGTTCTTTTCTTAAAGTAAATTGAAGTTAATGTACAAATTATGAAATAAGTTCAGTAATGATGCAGTCCATAAGTTTATGTAAGTGAAATATAGGCATTTCAAAGCAGCAATATATTTTTGTAACGTGGTACCAAAATTGTACACAGTATTAAATATGAGGTTTTGCAAATACACTATATAATTTAAACAACATCTTATGATTTACATACTTTACGTTTAGCTACTGTAATATAACATTTTTGTTTGTCTTTCAATGTGTTCTCAAAACACTAAAAAGAAATCGTGGCTAACAGGGCTGCTTAGCTATAGACATTGCAATGAACCAGAGAGAACATAACCAAAGGTATAAATGAGAAAAAAGGCCAATTGGCCCACTCCGTTCATTTGCTTACGAATAGTTAATTGATTAGAGAATCTCATCCAGCCAATTACTGCACCTGAAAGGCAAGGGAGTCTACATACTGTTTCTTAACAACCTGAATCAGCTCAATATTAACGTAATTGCATCAGTTTAACAGCTTCTCCTAGTTCTTTAGGTGCTGCTTTAAAGAGACCCAGAAAATGTGCATATACACAAGCCCTGGACTTTGTTTTAGTCTTTCAGTTTAGGACTGAAATGTCTCTGGTTACACTTCCCTGAACTACTTCTGAAGCAGCAATATCTTTTTTTTGTGCTGTGGAGATCAAAACTGCACAAAATTTTCTAAATGAGATCCTCCACGTACATTGCCCAATTTTAACATAACATCCCATGATTAACATTCTTTATAACTTAGTGTTCTGTTTAGTTTTTATTGCTTCTTCATTTATTGTAGAAGATGTAAATACTCTACCAACATAAACACCTAAGTTCAAGCTTCTTACAGTACATTTGTTCACAAATTTCTTGAAGTATATCTAAATCTTTCATTTGCAACTTCTACATTGTTTCCGGATCCTTCTATTTTGGATTAATCTGCAAATTGACTATTTTAATAACTATACCAGAATCTAAATCGTTGATTTAAATTAAGAAGAGCAGTCATTCTAATTGAGATCCCTGTGCTATTCCACTAATTACATCGCCCCACTGTACTCTATTTTCTGTTCATTAGCCAGTTCTCAATCCAAAGTCTACAGATTGCATTTAAGAATTAATTTTTTATGAGGAAATTTTACAAAGAATTTTTAACACATTAGGCAAGACCTACCTTTTCTAAATCCAGATTGACTATCTCTTAGAATCTTATTCATACAGATGATCCTCTAGTTCAGTTCTATGCTTAGTTCAGTTCTAATTAATGATTCAATAACCTTACATGTAATGCAATTTAGATTTAGTGACTTTACTTGGTTCCATTTTGTCAGCTTTTTTATAGATGGGCACTCCATTAACACATTTCTAGTCAGTGGGCATTACTCCTTATAGAAACACAGCTGAAAGCATTTTGTTAATGTGCCATGAACAACATCTCTTGATACAGTATCTTTATTGTACCAGGTATAATTGTTAGCAGCAGTGGGGAGTAGTGGTTACAACTCTGCCTTCCTTACTAGAGGGTCATGAGTGGAAATCCCAAGTGAAACAGTACTGTTGTAGCTAAGTTCCTATGTGCCCTAGCAAGATTCCCATAATCCTGCGTGTAAAGAAATGCTTCCTGTTCACAGATTTAAATGCACTTCTGTGTAGTTTCCACTTGTGACATCTGGTTCGCCTTTCACTTTCAGTTCTAAAGAAGTTCATTGGGTTGACTTTGTCAATGCCTTTAAAGGTTTTCTGTCAGGTCCCCTCATAGTCTTCTCTGTTCAAAACTAAAAGGGTTTAGTTCCTTCAGCCTATCACTATAGGACATTCCCTTTGGCTCTGAAGTGTATTTTATTCTTCTCTCTGTACTGATTCCAGTAATATGCAGACCTAAATTGTACACAGTTTGTGCCCTTAGGAGGATGTCTTATACAGTTTTCCATATCATCCTTTTATTTAAAGAATATAATAGACTAAATGTAGAAAAAAAATACAAAATTCTAATTTTTTAATTTTATATCTTAGCATTCTATTTGCTTCTCTATATTTTCTAGAAAATGCAAATGATATGTTAACATAAATACCTTTTTCATAAGTTCATAAATACCTTTCTCTTCTAGTTCAGCATTTCCCTTTTTGTATTTATATTTTACATTTCCGTTTACTGCATGCAATACCCTGCAATTATCTATATTAAATGCCATTTGCAAAGATCCCCAGTGATCCAGTTTTAGCACTGCATCTACAGCATGTGCTATCAGGGTCACCTGCTTTGTAGGTACAACATCAGATTTCATGTTTATGCTGATGGAACCTAAATTTATGTTTGTACATAAGCACTGTCACATTTTAAATCCAAACTCTGATAAGACCTAAGTTATGTAGCTTGGTTTACCTTATCAATTTGGAAATGTATCATCCTTAGTTTGACTGTTGATGATCCCGCAATGAGTCCATGTACTCGGGTGAGAAGTGCTGGGAACGGAGACTTGCATTTGTAGCTCAGATTTGGAATTATGTGTAGATGTCTCATTTTAATTGATTTATATTTGTACTTTTACATCTGTACAGAACATTTATATCTGTACACATCTCTCTCAATCTGATGCAGAAAAGCTCATGCCTGCTTTTATCTTCCCCAGACATAATTATTATAATGAATAACATCTGTTATTTGTAATTTGTAACACGTTTGTAACAAGTTGCAGCATGTTGAGAGCTCAGTTTCTTTTAACTTAAACTAAATGATGTGGGTATATAACACCTGTTTTAGCTTCCTTGCACTGGCTCCCTATGCATTTCAGAATAAAATTCACAATTCTCCTGTCATATTTAAGGCCTTAAACAGTCTGGGTTCTGACAACATCAGTAATCTGTTAAGTCCTTGTACACCTGCATGTTGTATGTCATTTTCGGACTCTGGTTTTCTTTCACTCCTAACAACAACGCTATAATACTGGAACACTTTGTTTTCTGTTTGTTTTCTCCAGGGGTGTAGAATGATCTCCCAGTCTGTATTAGATCTTCCAAGACAGTCAGCATTTTAAAAACCGTTTTCAAAACTCATTCTATACTATATCAATTATCTCTAATTTAATGTTTTGTGCATATTTGTCTTTATTGATTTATTGTAATGAATGGCGATATATAAAGTAAAGATGATGAATATTATTATTGAATCTCAAATTTAAAATTTTAGGGTCAATTCTTAAAAACGAAAATATTATAATTGCTTACTTTCGTTGTACAGTATCTAAATAAACCTCTGCAGTTTTTGCGGTTCGCGATTTGTCACCGTTTTCTTCTGTATTGCTGGAGGACAAGTTTGGGCCTCTTCAGGCGCCGTAGGTTTGGCTGTGCGTTGAAGTTATGGCGTCTTCAATGTCACTCCTGGCTTTGAAACGGGTGTCTTTACTGAACGTAATAACAAAATCGTTATTGAACTCAACCAGGTAAAGATGTTTTATATGCATTTAGTGTGATAAGTAAAATATGTGTTAAATAATATAACTATAAGAAAGTTGCATGAGCGTTAACTGTTTTTGTACGTGTAACTAGAAACCATATTTTCTTTCACCTGGGCCTTTTCGTGCGTGCCAAAATGCAGTTTAAGATGTACTGTAGGTTAAGCTGTTTGATTTTGCATTGTCTTTTAGGTGTAGGTCTGTGTGTCAGATGAAGTGTCTAGAAAGCCATCAGTACTAATGCAAGTGTTACCGTGCTTTCTCTGACTGCATCTGCATTTGTGTGATTCTCTGCATTCGGAGAATAATGCTCTTTTGCTTACTGTGTCAGTGCTATAAATTACAATTAAAGGTTTGACTGTTCCCTGTAATTAAAAAGAGATATTTCGGTGAGGGCTTCATTTGTTAACCAAATCTATGTCATATGCGAACGTAAGCGAACCAGTATTTCTAGTATTTAAGTGTTGGGAATGACATAATATTTAATGTCTGAATTGTGAAGAAAACAGCACTTATTAATTTAAATCACTGAAAACTAAAGTCGATGACTCCTTGAATATCGAAGAATTTAGTCTTGGACCAAATACACAAAGATTGTAAGTCGTCCAGGGACACCCACAGAAAAAACTGGGTGCTTACTTTTAATGTTGGGGGGCGGACATGATTTTACTAGCTACCAGTGTTTATTGGCTGGATTCTGCAGAATCAACAGCTATCAATCGACAACCGTGTGCTGCGTGACTTATTTTCTATATCACTAAGCTACATACTGTATTTATATTTTCATTATTTCTGACCAGTAAAAAAGGTTTCTAAAATCTGTACTTTTGATTTAGTTGTTTTGCATGTGCAACATATAATATTCAAAGCATTTTTTTTCAGTAAGGCTTTAAAAAAATAAACACTTTAATCAGTAAAACTTACAATGAGCTAATACAATAAAGAGTACTGTGGTTCTATGCAGAATTTATTAAATGTAGTAAATCTACAAGGAAGCTTTTTTCTTTCTAAAAAGAGGTATAGGCCAATTTAGGTTCAGTGTATACACTCCACTCCCAAGTACATATTTTTGGGCTTTAGTAAAATGCTTCTATTGGCATTGCAACATAGTTGATTGGATTAAAAAAACATTTATTTCATTCTATTCAAACATTTTATTTCTGCAATGTATGATTAATTGGGAAAAAAATGTTGTTCTATTATACAGTATATTAACATTCCATAACAATACATTAGACACTGTATTTATTGCTTTGAATCAGGGTTGTTTTGGTTCTTATATTTTCCACTCCCTATTGTAGATATTCTGTTCTTTCAAAACTTCCCAAATAAAAGTCCGAGTACTAAAAACTGAAATTAATTTTCCGAATGAACATCCCAGACAGTATCATATTTTTTCCCCCTTAAAAAGAATCAGACTCGTTAAATGAAAACAAGTTTTCTAATCTATTATAATCTCTGTCTATAATTCTCATGTGGAACTGCATTGCTATCACAGACCACAGCAGCTTATCTCGGTGAGTGACAGACTGCCTAGACACAAAGAGTCTCTTGCCTATGCCAGGAACTTCCACAGAATGGGTAATGCGGTATTCAGACTTCTCATATGGTGGTAGAATCTGTAGGAGTTGTTAATTGTGCCAACCTCTATTCACACATTCAAAGTTCTTTTAAAGTAGGGATTTCATCCATTGCATGGTTATTTGGAGAGTATTTTGCAAAAACCTATTCTTATTTATAGCAAAAGGGTATTCTGTTTTTTGAAGCACAAATGCTGTCATGGAATAATGGAATATTGGATACCTGTGGTAGATATGTTTTGCAGAACCCTTACTTTTGCCTACATAATAAGAGTGGATGTAAATTAATGTGAATTTGTCTTATTTTTTCTATCTTGCCATTAAAAACAGAAACATTTCTCATTAAGAAAGTCAAAGTAAAGGTTAATTACCCTTAATAGCCTAATTTTATCTCTCATTTGCTTTGTTCCTTTGCCTTTTGGATATTCAGTCGAGTTTGAAGGAAGAAGCACATCATGTGTGTTTTTGTACTGTAGCAACTCTGTTCTCTGTGGAAGTTGTAGGCCAGATTGCCATATCACCCCCAATTCCAACTCACAAAATATAAATAAAAAAGTTGAAGTATTTGGAATGTGAACTTTTAGCTGTTACACCAGTGAAATATGAGTTGATTTTCTTTTGTGTGGCTGCTTGATAATGTATTTATAAAGTTACTATTAACTTCACCTTTGAAATAAATAAACATAAGACTAATTTACAAAATTGTTTAAATCTTATTGGTGAATGTCAGTTTGATTTGTAATTTCCTTAAACATGAATTAAACTAATTTCACTGCATTGTTTATTGTTTATTTTTACTGGTATTGTTTTCTACCAGTGCTGTTAAACCAGTATATAAGCGAAGAATTGTAAGCTTCATGGTTTCTGAAACACTTTCATTTAAGAGAACTGTACGGTTTGTTCAGAATTGGTAGAAAGCTTTTTGAAAATGTCCCTTACATATTCTTTATTTCCCAAGCATTGTGCACTAGTTCAATAAACATTGAAACAAAAATAATACACACTGTTGTGGTAACGAGTTAACCTCATCCACGTTTATTTGAATCTGTCTCAATGTTCCTTTATCTAGGGATTGGTGTTTGGCTAGGATTAGACTGTCCTGGATGTGTTGGAGAGCTGTTTGTGTGAGCAAATAACTTCCTGCTGTTCCTCAACTCTTTGGTCTGCACATGTGATAAGCTGTTTTTTAAGTTCTATTACTATTTAAAACAGTTTCAAATTGTAAAAAATTAAATGTAGTACATATTAGTTTCAAGTTGATTCAAATTCTAAAGATATTATTTGCATACACAAGATAGATACTCATTTAACATGCTGTACTTTAGCTTTATTAAGGCAAGTGAAAAAATGTAATCAATTTTCAGTAGAGTAAAGAAAATAGCTCTGATAGTTTTGTTTATGACTGTACGTATTACATGTATGTTGCATAGGAAAGACACTTCTCCAACAGCAGCATGGCTTGCCATCTGCTAGTGGTAAAGGATATTGGAACAATTAAAGCCTAAAACAGAAGAAAATGAGTTATGAGATACAATATTTACACTACATTTTCTGATTGGTACAGGAAAACGTTGCTGGTCTAAAATGACCATTTTACAAGTTTATTTTGTATTGCAAGTTTATTTTTGTATAATACTTCCTCAATATGGAATTGCCAGTTATTGCTGGGACTCTCACAGTGATGTGGGAGAAGAGAGGACTGTGCCCTTTTTCCTCTGAAACATAGCGTACACCTACTGAGCTGTCTGCTTCCTATTTACACTGTGAGCCCCAGCAAGCGTTACCTTTGATTTGCCTGTCAAATGCTACTTTCACGACTGCAAATTTGCTAAACCCTTTTGGAAACAGGCTCAAAAGCCTGAGATGGGCGGTCTTTTCCCTAGCCGTTCAACCACAAAAGCACGTTTTTAAAAGTACTTTCCAGCAACCAGATCAGTCGAAGTTAAGGATCTTGCCAGCTTTCACCATGGTGAGGGCTTCTTTCTTGAGGCCAAAATTGCAGTTTATTATTGGGCTATTATCATTAGTGGAAGTAGAAAGTCTCCCATGGGGTCAAAAGGGGATGTTTCAGGCCGAGTTTCATTGCTCTAGCTGTCAAACTTTTCTTGCTTACAAGATGGACTGTGTGCTGACATACTGGACCTCTGTGTTACATTTCTGGAAGACAAGAATTCTTGAGAACTTTTTATGGACTACATTTCGTATGGTGTTAAACAGGAAAAAAAACAGAATTAATTTATATACCAAGTTAGATGCAGGCGTTATTGGCTAGAAGTCTATCATGCCCCTATATGTTAGAAAATTAAACATTAAATTGAGGCTTATTTAAATGGCCTGCTATAATATACACAGCAAATTATTATTGGAAATATACAGTGATTTTTTCTAATTATTTTAAAATAATAAAACTAAAATTTAGACTTGTTGCCATTATGTGATGTTCTCCATCTCCCTGCAGAGATCTTCCTCAAAGCTGGAAATACTTTCACTGAGAATGATCCCATTGCTAGATGGTGGATTGGGCCTCATTTTTAATATCAGCCTCTGTGAACATAATCATCGGGTGCTCCTAGAAAGCTTTACTTTCTTTGACATTGATGACATTGGTGGATTGAGCAACCTCTGGACTTTATATCACAGACCATTATGAGTTTCCTTCACTGATACATGTGTGTTGCACAACAGTTATTATTAGCATGACAGATTGTGACTCATTTCAAAGACGTACTGTACATAATACAACACTCTGGATACCAGCTTGCCCTCTGGTTACAAAACATGGAAAATCCAACCTTTCATTGCTTCTGTATGAAGTTTACAGCTGTGTAATTTAGGTTAATGAGGAAATTATGTCTTTGAAAACTTTTTGGCTGTCCATTTTCACAAAAACATAGGACTAATATTTCTGTTTTTTGACACATTCTAGAGAACTCATCCCATTGCTGTTGTTTGAAAGGCCTTCTTCCCCTTGGTGCTGGATCATCTTCAGCTCAATCATTATTTCTAAAATATCTTGCCATCTTCACCTTGAACTGAATGGGGAGCCCAAAGCCTGCTATAGTTTTATCTATGGTAACCAGTGCTAGAATTCTGCATGCTTTTTTCACCCAGTTTGTGACGGAAACTGATGTGGTGTTTAAAGATCAGTCAGAAACGGTTGCAATAATAACCAAGTAAAATACAGGTCCTTCTTTAATTTCCACATCTTAGTGAACAAGGACTTATCTCCAAAATAACTTAGCATCTATATTTTCCCTTTTTGAACAATGGTGACCAGTTTTTGCTATTCCTTTTAGTTCATCATTTAATTTATCATAATAGAAATATGTGGATTGTCAGTCATTACTTTGTTTATTCGGCATATTTTAATTGGTAGGATCACTGGTATGACTAATGAAATTTTCAACTGATGGATTTTGTTTAAAGAATTTTTGTCATTGTTATGTTATATACTGCAACAGTTAATGAAAGGGTTTGCCATCACCAGTCATGTTTTTAGTCTGGATTTAAGGGCGACTTCATGCACCTATTCTCTATCTGCTGAAGCTGGATTAAAAACAGAGCAGAGGATTCCAGCAGGAATAGAAAACCATGGAATGTCTTCTACTTGGAATCTACACAGGTCATCGTGTCCTTAATGGCATCTATAAATCCTTGCAATTCATTGCATTTTGTACACTTCTTGCCTGAATGATCTAAAATAGCTGGTGGATTTTGTAAATGTTTTGCTTACTGTGAAACTTGCCTTGTCATGTGACTCCATTATTTAAATCTGGCAGTTAAATGATGTATTTAATAAGGTTGTATTAATGTTGTCTACTGCCTGTTATATAGAACCACTGTTAGCTGCTGTATTCTTATGTAGAAGTCCCTACATCTTGGTCATAGTAGTGTATATTGTGTTCATGGGACTCCTGTGATAATGCAGGGACATCTTAACTGTGTATTTTATAGTGTGAAAAGCTCCTATCCGAGGTCAGATTAAGCTTTGCTTTTTTTGCTTTTTTTTGGTTTACAGTTTGAAGATAATTGTCCTGAAGACAAATGATCACAGAGGACATATGCAGAAAAACTACTTGCTATTTTTTTTTCTTGCTGTTAACACTTGAAAGGAGTTGTTTGTGGACTAGTTTTTTTGTGAAATTTTTCAAACGATTTTTTAAAATTCACTATAGATTAGGAGATACAAAAACACCCATGATAAGTAGTTCACCTACTGCTGTTCTGTGTTCAAGTCCATTATTTCTGATTTTTCAGACAGAATTCCCCTTTAGAAGATGAAATCCAAATTCTATTAAAGCGTAGATTTGTAAATTTTTGAAACTGTGAAGGACAAAGATTTTTAAATCAGTTATTTGATGTTTGAGTCCTTCAAATCTTCATCTGCAAGCTCACAAATGCTTGATTTAAAAATGGAGCCTATATCCTTCAGAAATCGTAGTTCTTTCATTATGAATCCTTTTCTGTATGTTGTCTGTTTAAAAATATAGTATATCTTCTAGTTCATTTTTAGATACTTGAAATCACTCTAAATTAGATGCCTTTCAGGCTTGATTATCTTTATTTAATCATTTGCAAGTTTATATCAGCCTTACATCCAAATCTTGGGGTAAGCAAACTAGTGTAATGGATCATTCAGATGCTGGCATCATCCCACATACTTGCGGGATATTAGGCCGTGAAGGGGATCCTCCTGCTTTTTTCTGTTGTTTTTGCTCTAACAGTTGTAATGGAGTTCTTTTTATTTGTTACCACATTATCCCTAACGTTTCCAAGAGCCGCGCTGCATTTTCTTTCTGAACTTAAAATCCACTTTGCTTTGTGAGGTTCCACAAATTGCATCTTTATAAAAAGAATACCTTAACTAATTCATTTGCAATGAAATGTCATCATAAATGTTTATACAATAAGCTGCTAAAATGCTTGACTTCAATTCCATGCTGCAGTTCCCTCTTTGCTGTCAAAATGCTAAAAGAACTTGTGTTTCCAAAGTATTTGTGAGTGTTAATTTAGGGCCTGTTATAAGGAAGTTTTTTGAGTGCTGAGCAGATAAGACCTGTCAATGGGAGGAAAGTTTCTCAGAAGATCAGATTAGAATCAAAGCAAAATGTGTCACTGTGTAGGTATGATTTACTAGTTCAGGTTTATCCTAAAAGCTTCTGGTTTTTCATTGTTGGGAAAGCTCTTCATTAAGTGTTTTTGACAAGACCATGATTCAAAGCAGAACATTTCCACATTTTATGGCATAATCTGAGCTTCCGTTATGGATAACGGAACAATTGATATAAGGTATTGCCTTATTTGCACCTCTGTTGGCATCTAGCGAAATGTTGGCTTTATTTTTCTTTAAAAAACAGAACAAGACATAGAACGTAGAAAAATACAGAACATACATACAGAGCTCACGACAAAAAGAGGGAAGGGGGGCTAATCAGACAGATTTGGATCAAAGAAAATATATGTCCAAATGGTTTTGAGTGGATTGTTCATAAATCAATTTACAAGGTTACAAATATCTCATTTTCTTTTTATCTACACATTTTGGGAAGCTTTTATGGATATGCATTTGCTCTGGATTAAACTATGTGGTCCAATGGTACAACAGCACCGATCCAAAAATAAGAGCTTTAAAATTAAATTACGGGTCCAAATAGATTTTAAACATATACAGTAAGTTTTTTCTTCTTTAGTGATATGGCTTCAAGAGATTATTTAGTTCATCATGGAGATAACTCGCATAACCTGAAGAGTTCAGCGCTTTGAGATTTTTAATTTCTTGAGACAAAAATTAACTTGCGGCCAACTGCCCCCCACAATTTTATTAGACAGTCTGTTTTTATAATCTTAATGTATGCCACTTTTGTTTAACTAAATTAGTGTCTCTCCTTCTTTGATTTCTGTTGGTTCCATCTCAATTTCTTAAACCTGAACATTTCATTAAAGATTATTCTTTTCATCCTGTTAAATATTTCTCAACACAAAAAGATCATTTCAGAGTTCTGTATGAGGTTAGAAAGCATTTCAGTAGCTTTAAAATGGCCCATTATTAGACCTCATTGTAGTACAAAAGTTTTCTTTTCATCTGGTTTTCATTTGGAGTCTTATGCTTAATGATGGGTTAAGTATGAAAGCCCCCATTCTGTAAGCAGGTGATATCTGAGTTTCCTCTAGCCTCTGCTAAATTGAGGATGTGGTTATCAAAAACTTTAACTGCTGTGTGCTTGATAAAAATAAATACATATTTTATATTAGTAATGGTTTTATAAACCGCAAAATATATTAGTGTCATTGATAGTACGGTTGTATTCCATCTTGTTGATTGTTGATGTGTTTTTTTCTAACCTTGGTTACATTTTAGTTACTTTAACTTACTGAATGTTTGCTAATTAGAACACAGAGCCTTTATGGGACTAAAAGAATCACTCAAAACTTTCCCTAAAAAATGCAAAATATTAAAATATTAAAAATTCACATTACAGCTGTTCGTTAAGAAACATTTCCCTCAGCTGGATGTATCCCATGCTCAGATTCCACCGCCCTGGACTGGCCAAGGCCTTTAATGACACTTTGCGGAGAAAAGGTCCAAAGAAAGTTTCTTTGGCTTGAGCGCTTTATTTTCTGTTTGTGACAATCCAGCTACTGTACATTTGCACAGAGCAGCACAGTCCTTGCCACTGGCACTTTCTCTGTGACAATAGGCCTGTGGGCTGACATAAAGTGCAGTCTGTTGTTAACTGGTCAAATGGGAGCCTGCCAGAAACTCAGCAGACAGAACTAATGGGGGAGAAAAAAGGATTTCCATGCCTTCCACCCTCCTTCCAATTTTTTTTTCTCCTTTAAGAAGGTTATTATTAAAGTAACGGATTTATGTAAGTTTCGGTTTCTCTGGTATTTAATGGGTTGTAACTTTGTTTTGCAGGTCAGCAAGCACGTCAGGATGGAGGCTGGCACAGAACCCAGCACAGGATACGCAACTCATCACAGTTGATGAGAAACTGGTAAGATCCTTTATGCATCACCCACCAAATCTATTGTGCCTGAAGCACAGAATGCAGTTGCATGAAGCAATTATTGTATGCTGAAATGTTCAACCAGCATCAACTGAACCACACAGTTAATAGAATCTATACGTTTGGTTAACGTGGAAGTTCTAAAGAGCTGGGCACAAGCAAAGTTTAAAAAGAGGAGGGACAGTTTTTATCTGTTTATACTCAAATGTACTACTAGAGGAGGATGATGGAGTAATTGGTGTTGAAAAACATAGTTTGTGTCAGTTGATCACAGTTGTAACCTCTCTTTACTAGCAGTCAGTTTCTAATCTCTATTTACAGTTATCTGTAAGTTAACCTTCAGAACTTCTTATCTGTTTGGGGGTCACTGTGAGAGCATTTTGAATAGTAGGTTCCAGAGGGGCTTCAGATGGAGAGAAAGAGAAAACATTCTTAATTTATCACTTTAAAAAAGATAGTATGTCATGTGGTGTTTGACACATTTATATTGTATTATACACTTTGATTTTTCAGCAGGTGCCATAGTAAAGTATATACAGATAAATTTAACAACCCACTTTTAAAAGGTTGTTGTGCTACAATAATAGGTCTTTATTAGGTTTACTAAAGTTTAGTAAAGTTTATTGAGCTTCATTAAACATGTTCCTATATATAACATTTAAAGATAATATTCTAGTCCTTTGTATTTGTTGTTTTACAAAAATAATATTCTAGTCTAGTTCCTTTAGACTTGTCAATTTGTGAATACAACAGAATTTTCCTATTTTGCTTTGAATATGTTTTATCTAGCAGAAATAAAACCAGAAGTGGATGTTTTAGTTTTGGAAAGGCAGATTTCTTTCAAATTGAAAGTTTTGTACAGTAAACCTGTACAGTTTACCTGTATAAGTTTGTAAGAATTAGGTCCTGAAACCTTTCAACATCAAGCGCATTAACATTTGTCAGAACACCATTTCCTTGAGGTGTTTAAAACAGTGTGGAGCACATTACATGCTATTGGGAGTCAGGCTGTTCCATCTGCACTTTTGAACCTGAACAGAGTACTCCTTAAATCTTATTTCTTGAGATTGAGAAGAATATACAGAGAAGAGTATAAGGATTTTTCTATATAGTGCGCATCTTGAAATACCTGATTATAAAATCTTTTAAGCGTATGTGGACAGATATATAGAGTGAAAAAGTGACATACATAAACCGTACATTATGCTACACAAGATATACAAATGCAGCACTACAAAACTAGCATAACTGAGATTTCTTAAATTTGTGTAAAGTAACTTTGACTGTAGCTGTACTGCATCACCCTGTACTGTATTGTGTAATGTAGAAGTTCCAACTGTGGGACTTTGGCATTTATTAAATATTTACAGAATTCTTTGTGATCACCCTTGCAGTGAACTTCATTGCCAAAAGTTAATTATCGGTGTAAGTATATATGTGTGGAGTACTTTTGGTTTTACCATGCACAGAGTACTGTCTCTGCGAAAAGAAATTAAGACTGTTTGCCTGTCACACACAGGCTGTATTCCTGGCCAAAAAACGAAATCTAATATTTTAGAAGAGAACTGAAGCAAAGCATAGTTTGAAAATGTATAGTTATGTTGAATGATCCCATTCTTTGTAACCCTTAATTTATGTTAGGAAAAATGTCAAGCAATGTGAAAATGAATTTTGCTTCATACAACATTCCTCCAATTAGAATTTCAATATATAAACTTTATTTGTTCCCATGAGTGGTCAAATATAAAAGTTGATCATTAAGATGCCATGAAAGTGTCCTTCTTGTGTGCATGTTATCAGCACATCTTTATCGCACTGTTGAAATGTGTTGTCAAGCCATTGTGTTTAGATCGACGGTCTGTCATGTGACATTCACAATTCCAGTGGTGTGAGAACCACTCAATTTCTTACTGCTCAGAATAATCCTGTTGTTTTACAACAGATTTTGTCAAAGGAGGTTTTTGTCCTGATGGGTTAGTAGTATAATAAAAATAAAGAACAAAATCTAACGCATTTCAAAGGCCTCTGCAATAAGCCCTCGGAAAAACCTGAAATCTAAGCAAAAGAACTAGACAGAAACAAGGGAAATGTATTGCACAGCCTAGTTGCATAGCAGGTAAAATACTCTGTGATTCCACAGATACTCTGTGAAATCTAGTCCTTGATAAAATGTATCAGGAGGTCAGAAATACCTCAAAAAGTCAACAACAACTTAACATGTATAAAAATGTCAGGAAACTAGTGTAAGGTTTTTAAGGTTTTCTGATGACAATATGTTCATCAGAAAGAGTCCTATTCAGAATCCCGGCTTCTGAATTTTGAATATACTGGTGATTTTGGAAGATGTTCTTTGAGGCCTGGCGCAAAGGGCATTGCAGTAGTTAAATCTGGATGAAACAAAATAATTTATTAGTTTCTCTGCAGTTGGAAAAAGCATGACCCCAAGATGAAAGTAAAATACCATAACAGTATGCTGTGTATTTGGCTCAAAAGTTAGTTTATGTTATAAAAATAATTTTTGCACAAAACTCAGTTTGGGTACCATCAATAACCATGTTTAGACAATCTGATTTTCATAGTTTATGTGGAGAACCTAGTAACATGACCACAGTCTTCTCACTCATCAATTGCAGATTTTGCTGCCTATGTATTTTAACATTAGCTATGCAATTTGTAAGAAACTCCCATGTCAGCTTTGCCTTGTAAGTATATCTGAGTTTGGTATTCACAAAGGTGGAAATTAATACTGTGACTTCAAACATGATAGGAGATAATTCCATGAATATTCCCATCTTTTCGAAGATTTCCACAGCCTTTCCATTACCCACATCTCTGTTCTGAAAATACTAATAATCAGATGTAGTTGGACGAGAAACAGACTGGTCTCAGTGCTCCAATCTTTGGAACCAGAATCAGATGCTGTTGTGAGCTCTAATCTCCCTGCACTATGAAGTAAAAGAGAAAAAGAAGAAAGAAGCCATGAGATGTCATAAAGATGGTGATAAATATGGTGTTATGTTCAATCCCTGCTTAAAGAAAACATGTACACATACATCTGTGTCAATAAAGGAAAATTATATATGTAATTGATCTTTTAAATAATTTTTTTGTACAACGTTTCTTTCATGTAGATTTGTTTGGTTTGTTGTGTTTGAAATGAGTGAGGATATTGCAGTTTCTCTTTCTGAGCTGTAGGTAGAGTGGATATGGTAAACGGGGAATCCTGTTTTCATTCATGCTGCCCGATAAGGAAGATCAATTACTGGCTTCAAAAACATAAGTAAATACTGATGTGTACATTGTGTACTACCGGTCCCTAAATAGAATGTTTTCCTGGCAGTCTTTTTTGTGGAAGAAGCTCAAAATAACAGTGTCAGATTAATGAGCAAGTTGTTGTACATGAAATGACATGAAAACATTCTTCATTTTACAAGCCAGTACTTTTTTTTAAAAGCATCAGGTATCCAATTGATTAATAAAACCATTAGTGTTTCCTATTCCAATCCTTCTGCAACATTTGTTGAGATTGTTTTAGAAAAAGCATCTAAATATGTGGATCTAGGGCATGTACAGTGCTGTTACAGAACTGATTAGTCCATGTGTGAATGTGTTTACCATAACATTTTTGTACCAGTTTTCAGCAGTAGATGCCTAGAAGATTTTGGAAAATACTATAGATTTCACTTGTTTGATTGTACCATTGATGTGAACGATGGAAGTTGTATAAAAACAGCCAAATCTTCATAAAGATCCCTTTTTTAACTTCCATCAATAGATTAGTATCTTCTCTGCTTTTTCTCTTAGTTTTAGTCATTGTGTTACATTTGGTCCATTAATCATTTGATTCAAAGGCTGTTAACCAAACGTATGTTTATTTGTTTTGTATTGTGTGGTGTGTACTGTATATCTATTTTAAAAAAGTTTCCAACATTATTATCTGGTATACCAGTCATATGGCAGGTGTTCAATTGATACCAGCAGAAAATAGTTTGGTTTCATAATATTTAATGTCGGAAAAAATAAGTTAGCTGGTTTGCTGGCTTTAATATGCAGTGGGGTTCCTTTTCAATAAGGTAAATTATAATCAATGGATTGAAAAAGTAAATCTATGGGAAAAGCTTTTGAACCCATATTTGTAGTCCCTTCTTACTTGATAGTGAACTCTTCAATATTATTTATCATATTGCATCATGCATGTTATTTTTCATTATTTCCTAACTATGTTTTTTTAATGTGGTCAGAATTGTATGTACCACTAATGTACAGGTTTACTGGAAGGTACTACAAAATGATACCTACACTGCCTTACAGATTCACATCCCTGAAGAGGATCAACATATTACATTAGAGAAAGACTTACAGATGTGTCCTTTTGGAAAAACTTCAATAATATGTCACATTGTAATCTTAACATCGCAGAGTAAAAACTTATTTGTAATAATTTTAAGATCCAGAAAACATGAAGGCCACATTTATAAACTTTTATAAATTTTATTTTGTAAATCCTTCATTTCTTGGCACTTCTGAGGCATCTTCCAGGCAGATCTGCAGTAGATCCTTTAGACTCTTGGTTTCCATTTGTGAAATACCTTCTCGAGTTCAAACCACAGTTGTTCGATTGTATACATGTCTGGACATTGTGTCTCGATGGTGAGTTGAGAACTTGTCCATTTTCCCTCCTGCCATATTTCACAGAGGGCATGACTTCTTTTTCAGTGTCAGTTCCACCTCTTCACACCAAGCATAACTTTTTTTTATCTGCTCTTCTGGGGTTCACCCTTGAGAAGAGGCTTTTTCTGTCACCTGTCCCTGAATTACATCTTTATCCAGGCTACATTCAATAGTAATTTCCGATACTTTGTATCCTTATGATGTCAGTGTGTACTGGAGGTCTCCAGCTTTTGCTTTTGGATTGACGGTTGCCTCCCAAACCACTTGTCTCACTACCTGTGGTAGTAAGATATATTTGCTTCCTCAACTTGACAGGGTTACCATTGTACCACGAAGCTTAAATTTCCCAATAATGCACACTACAGTGAAAAGCTTTTTGTGGATTCTATGCCAACAGTTCTTGAAGGGCACTCTGACCTTAACAACTATGGTGCATGTTACCACTGAATGGGAAGCCTTAGGATGCCTGTATACAGTTCTTTACACGTATACAGCCTGTATACAGTTCAGTGCTTCCATTCCACTACTTGGAATAAACCTTTTGTTTTTTTTTTTATAATTCAGTTTTTTTTTTATTGCTGAAATAACTGCTTTGTGCAATGCTATTACAATGGTACAATGGACTTGCTTTAAGCACCATGCGTTAATCAATCCTTAACTCATTTAGTTATGTTTCTTGTTCCTATTTTATCAGGTGTATGAATATATCTGGAAAGCAGTGTATGTAATACTTATTATGGGAGAAAAAAAATGAATTTAAGGTTTTGCTGTTTGCTGGTGAATATACAGTGCTACCGCACAAAATGAGATCTGGGTAGATAAATCCATAATTAAAATGTTATTTCCAATAAATGACAATGTTCTGTATGGTATCAGCCCAAGGACATGTCTGTCCTTGTGTGTTTAGCTGTAAATATAGGGTGGTAAAGGTTTTGCTTTGGTTTGGGCTATGCTTTTCACCCCTTTGTCGTGTTGCCATTGCTGTAAAGAGTAAAACAATGCAATTCAGGTTTTTCCATGTACAATTTTTTTTTTTAATTGTATGGACTTCTGTGAGTGTATAAAATAGATATAAGCACATTGATTTGATATTGCGGTGGAGGGTTTAGACTTACAATTTAAAAAATCTCCTGCAACGAGACATGGAGAAAAGTGCTATCAAGGCTGTAGTGCATTTGTCAGGTATGGAGTGATGTTCGTATGGTCATACAAACAGAGGAACTATTGATAAAGACAGAAATATTTCGGTTATCACAGGAATATGGAACATGCCTCTTCAATTAAGACCCTTAGATATACAGAAGTAAAGAAAGGGGTGCAGGTGGAAATACTTTCTGAACAACTTATGTCATTGGTACAGAACGTTGCTTTACTCCAACGTTCTACATTTGGTTTGATAATGATTAATTGATTTCCTTGACCAAGAATTTCGTCACTAAAGCTGGTTAGACATTTCTTGTGCTTATATATATTGTTAAACAAAATGTAAATCCAGTTATATATTTTTTTCCATAGAAAAGCTTTCTGAAGTACTTATACATCTAGAAGGAAAATAATTGAATTGTTGAAGAATATCATTCTAACTGCTTTTTATGTACCAAGAGTAATAAAATCAGTTTGTGGTATATCAAATTATAGCAATTAAAGACCTGCGTGATTGCAGCTCAGTCCCCAGTTCCCCTTCTGGTGCCTGCTCCAGCTTGCTTTTGTTAGTAATTACTGTTTGATTAAGCATGCTGTGCTGTTAGAAAGCCTAGTTCATTGGCCAGTGATACAGAGCTTTACACGGAATGTCTGCGGGCAGTTAGTTATCCAGTTAGGCAGAAAGGAGGAGCCTTTTGGAGCTGAACGGATGGTCCAAATAAAGAAAACATAAGAACCTTAACTGCTTGTGAAGCCTTTTTATAGAGCTTGTCAAAAAGCACTTAGATTTTAACGAGTTTGAAGGGAAAGAAAGGGGGGTTGCAGACGATGGGTGTGGGGGGGGGGGGGGGCGACGTATTGAACAGGTATATGAGTATTCAGGGCACGTCTCTTTAAATGCCAGCTTGCTGATTTGGCATGCAGCGACTGTCCAGTCTGTTTAGTACTGTTTCATCTCATTATCAGCACAATACTTGTCATTGCCAAGGCAAATAATCTGATTTTGCCAGCCGCCAAACTAAAATCTTATTAAAAAAAACATCTTGTAGATTCTGGGTCAGGCCTCCAAGAATTTATCTCTTGCACATAACAACATTTTAATAATAATTCATAATGATGAATCTAGATGTTATTTCAAATACTGTACTTTTTACTACAGGGCAAATATCCTATAGTGCCAGCATTTACAGTACATTGCCACTCATGTCTAAGTAAAGTTTATTTCGCACCCTTGCACCAAACCCAGAGAGTTTTTGTTAGTGGAGATGGGTGGTATCCATGCAAATAAAGCAAAGGCTTGAATTTGTCCAGGGCATTTTAGAAAGAGAAGTTAATAAGGTTTCCCAAAGTGCGAATTCTCCTGTTGAGGCTGCAGGGAGGCAGAGGAGGAGTAGCTGTGAATTGGTTTGTATTAACCCTCCCTTCTTCCCCCTTTACACACACATCTCAAGTGTCTGTTTTGTCTGGGCTTCTCTCATAGGCATTCTTGTGCAAAAATTTCAAGGCTTCAGTCTGGAGCACTGGGTCAGAGGATATGCCTCTTTGAAGGCGTAGACAAGAGGCTTTATGTATTATCCACTAAATAGTATTTCATTTACTTAACACTCAAGAGAAACTAACCTTTAAAGAACCCTTCAGTACTAGCCGCTTTGTACCAAGTGAGGAAGGGGGTATGCATTCACTGTAGACCACAGAATGTTTGCTCTGTGAAGCAGATTTATCCCAGATTTTAACTTTTTCCTCTTAAAGATGTCTTTTACATGCATATACCTGTTGGGTTTCACTGTGCCCACGCTCAGAACGTCGTGTTTGTACAATACTGTTTAGCTCCCTTAGCAACAATAAAGTGCTAATAAAGTGTTATTATATTTCAGCATTGGCTGGCATCTAAAAAGTTTTTTGAAGAATGTAAATTGCACTTCATTATACAACAGGGTTTATGTGTACTGTATCATATATACAGCACACCAAGCTTATAGTTGTACTTTAGCTATTTTTTAAACATAGTTTTAAAAGTGTTAGTGTTAAAGTAATCAATACCAGTGTCTAATGGAACACAACAGGTTCAAAAGTTCCTCAATTCTGACATGGTTATTTATAGTGGGAGCAATATACTAATTTTGTCATATGAATGCTGATGACCTAATAACATAAAAGTTATGTATAGCCATTCTCACAAGTGTTATAAAATTAGTACCGTACAACTTCCCATGGAGCATGCTATTAATATGACAGAAGTTTAATGATTTTTAAAAGGTCTGGTGAAAAAGTTCATTATTGTTTCACCAGTGTTGGGAAAGGGAAGCGTTTTGTCATTGGTGATACTCCGAATTGCACAATCCCAGGCACTGAAAAGTTTTGCTAAGAAAGATGTCCACCCATTTAGGATTTAGTACCGAGGGCAATGAAAAAACATGTGCACTGTAATTCAGTGTCTTCGTAAATGCAGTCTTATAACAATTATTTATATTGAATACTTTTCAACCCAAGAGCTACCAAAGTACTTTACATATAGAAGGGCATTGACGTCAGATACCTAGGTAACGGGTGACATGTGAAGACTATTATATGCATGCATGAATTTTGGCGTAACTTTAGTTAGGTTATATTATACCTGCCTAAAGTGGAATGTAGCCAGGACACGAGGTTAACACTCCTGCTACTTAGAAAAGATCTTTACTAAATACTCAGGACCCTAGTTTATTCTATCCTAATGATCGCACCTCCTACCATACCTTGTCTTCTGTCACTGATGTCCCCTAGGGCGTTGCTGTGCCACTTACTGGTCCACTAAAAGTTTTTCCTTAGAATTCTCCAATCCCAGTTTTTACCAAATCCAGCCTAGTTTACATTCTGAGGTATGCTGATATCATTAGGTGCTAACATTACTGTCATGTTTATTAACATTGAATAAGAAAAAGCAGATAATTTGTGTTGAAGTTGAACAAAATTTGATCTGGTTTTCAGAAAATGTATCAGTTTTGATATGAAGATTTCTCATAGTTCAGTCTGTGTAGACAACATTATTAAGTTATGAGTAGCATTATTTATGAAGTTCATTTTTAAAAATTGTGTTCACACCGGTCTCTTCTGTTAAATCTGCCATACCATTTAAGATGAATGTGTTAATTTAATTGAAATGGTCACATGCATACTGAATAGTTATAGTTAACTATATTACTCTTAAGTTACCAAATCTTATTTGTGATGATGGATGCCTTTTTGTGGGACTTGCTAAACTAGTACTCCTGCATGAATTACGTAATTCCTGTAAACAAGTCTGAAAGTTTCTAAACTTTCTAAATATTTTCTTTCTTTGTGACTTTTGCAATGTAACATATCACACCTGGCATATATTACCATGTGTTGCTTTTCTTTAGAATGAACTTTTCCATTTATAGAATGGAGAGTAACACAAATTACACCCACTGAAAAAGGAAACAAAAAAGTATGTTTACAGAATTATCTTGAGATACTGTAGCCCTAAAAGATAATTCTCCACAAAAGATTGTAGAAAATAGATGCTTCTTTTAATGTTATATAAAGATGCCATTTAAGATTTAATTATTAAATCACTACTTTTCTTGTTAATAGAAAACAATTTGATACTGTCTTGATAAATATAACATGAGAATTGCCTTTAATGAAGTCCTTTATTATCTGTGTTATTCTAACGGAAATGCCCTAAATGGAAATGCCCTATCTAAACTAAAAGCAGTGTTATTGCGGTCTTTCCTTAAATAGTCATACATTTTACTGGAATGAATAATTTAGAATGATTTAGCTCATAGATACCAACATGATCCAGTAGTGTGCAATGTATTTTAGCAGATACTGTACTATGTTTTCTGTTATGTGCAACAGTATCCAGAACAGCCATATTATCTTTATTTTATTCATTGTTACTGAAGCTATTCAACTGGTACTAATTAGTATAGCTGTCTCAATTCAAATAAGCTAAAAGGACAAGGTACGTGTTGAATGAAATTGTGAAGCTGTTGCAGTCAAAGTTAGACATTAGATTATTTGAGATGGATAAGTAGGATTCTTGCTTCAATGGAAGTTGAGCTTTAACATAGTCAGGTATTGTGCTCCACAACTGGCATTCACACATAGCTGTACTGAAACAGAGTAAAACGTGCTGTTCACGTTTGGTGGCTCTGTGAAGTTTTTGTTTTCAGCACCACAGCTTTCTGTATGATCTGCTATCCAAGAGTCACAATATCCTGAAAGCAATTTCTTTATGCAACTTTCTAAACAAACCTTCCACTACATATAAACAAGTAAAGTATATCAATTGGCACCTAAAAGCAAAATGTGAGACTGTGAGATGAAAGATTTTGACTGTCTGGTTTTGAGTGAAGGAGATTTATTGTATTGATAATTATATAATTATTATAGAAGGAGAGATTGAGAAGTGAATTGACAATGTTAAATATTTGCTAGTAATTAAAAAGTATGAATTTTTGTCGTAAACTGCTCAAAAATATACTATTTATAATTTATTCTTCGGTGAACTTCACGGCATAAATTCTGACAGATTGTGTCTTTTAGTGTCTTTGGCAGTAAAGTTGGCAATGTCATCATTATATGTTGTAGTTTTGTGGAGAATTTGTAAATCTACAAAATGTTACTAAGCTATGAGTTTGTGTGAACTAACTTCAAGGTTTATAAAATTGCTTAGCCTGTTGGTAAATTTATAGACAACTTTTTAAAAACACTTGTAATATCAACTTTTCTTGGATTCAAAATAGGTTGTTTTTGTTATTTTTGGACCTACCTAATATTGCAAGAAAATGGAACTTCTGACCTTTACAGTATAGCAGATACAATTATTTTATTTTTTCACATTCCCCAAAAATTGTTTTTGAGGATTGTTAGGAATCAATAAAAGTTATTTGTTATTATTTTAAAAATGTAAATGTAAATTTTCCAAATACCTATTGGCTTGCTTTAATTTTTGTTATAGTTCTACATACTCTAATGTGTTGTGAGCATAGCATATTACAGAGTGAGATCTCTCGTACTTTATATGTGATGTGGTGTAGTGATTTAAGGACATGCAATATAGGATAGTATGCTATAAATAAATTTTACTGTCAATTATCTAAAACCAATATGTGTCTTCTGAGCAAAAATATGTTATGCAGCAAATGCTTTCTTGGGATCTCCTAGAACTTTTGATCATTTCTAGTTATCTAATTGCATTATATTTATGATGCTTTACTTACGTCATCTTCAAACATAGTATGTTCTTCCTGTTAAAGGGTCTGCAGCTGTTAAAACATGGTCCAGTATATCACAAGAATATAATTGATTCTAGAATATGAGAATGAACAAGCAGGTCTGGCTGGGTGGAGGAAACTCTCTTTCAGCTCTGATGTTGTGGAAATCATCAAATCTAAAGCAGAGGTTTTATTTATTCATCATATTTTATTGCCCCTGGTGTCTTCTGAGGCCACCTTATCTATGACAACAGTGGCTTCCCAGTTAGTTCAGTTGAATTAATTGAATGTGTTGCATTTTGGTCACTGTATATCTGACCAATTTAACTGCTGTAGACTTCATTTTGCTGCTATGTGATTTATAGTTGCTCCAACAACATCACATGTTGCAGCACCTCTCATACTATAGATCACTAAGTAGATTTGGAAGAGGTGCACTGCCACAGTGTCTTGTTGCATGTGGTTTGAAATCACACTAACATGTTCATAAAAATTGCCATTGTTATTGTAGTCGAGAAATGGATGCCAGGTTGCTTGATCATCATTCCAGTAATACTAGAAATGTTCTGTATATTCACATTGTTTTTGGGATTAGCAAAACTGACTGTTCCTCGTCATTGAAATCTTGGGTTGTAAGTCACAAATCTTCTGAATATTTCAATACACCATTTTCTGCAGTATTGATTTGTCAGTCAATGCCCATTGTTTGTGCTGGATCTCATCAATCATGCTCGTCCAGGCTATGTTGAAGTGCATCTTCCAAAGAGAAGAGCTGATCATAGAATACACAGCATACTGCAAATAACATTTTATAAGAGCAAATAAGATGATTGTTTGATGATGAGCATACAAGACAGTGACTATAAGACAAGTTATCTCCAGTAGTTGCGGAGATGGAGTCCTTGCTCTAGTTGTCATTACCGTCACATGGAGTACAAATGCATATCGAGTGACTGTTTGTTATTCTAGGAAGCAAGCACACATTCTTTAGGCCTTAAGCCAGAAGTTGGTTTATGTTTATTCTATGTATCTTTAAAACCCAGGTTAACCTCCTTGCACAGTAGTAGTTGCGTGTATGCTTGTCTCTCTGAAGGAGGATATAATTCTTTTACCCCGTCATCATTCTGTTGATTGTCATTTCTGGAACTATTTTCCATTGTGTCAGATGATAATCTACCAGACCTTGGTTTTGTAATAGTTAGAATCCCTCAATTCTGACTGAGGATTCAGGCTTCTCTAACAGTGAAACTAAGTCCAAACTCCTTTATACAGTATATTCTCAGTGGTTCAGTTTTTTGGCAGGAATGATAGTATGAAGCATGTCTCTTTTTTCCATACACAATATGTATCATTTAAATGACTGAGAATATCTGTGCCACAGTGTTTCACTGCTGGGAGTTTGGTGTACTAGGGAGGCTTTTTAAATAGGTCTCAGGGAACAGACACACTTAAACACCTTAATGGCAGTAAAAAGTGGCGCTTATTGTTGAAGTGCATGGAGAGCTTTTAAGCTTGTTTTTTTGTTTAAACGTATCTCTAACTCTCCCATCTTGTCTGAACCTGCTAACCTCTTTTAGACTGTAGTTCAAATGATACAACTGATCCATTTTTATTTTTTTTAAGTTTTCACAGCTACATTTGGCTGTAATCTTACTGACCTTTTTAATGTCTCATACTGTATGTTGGCTTTCAATGAGCATTCATTGAGCTTTTTAAGCTCTTAACCAGCCAAATGACACCTGGATCTCCATGACCATGGCTTGTAGAAGGTCCAGTTGACTCACACACATCACACACATGAGCAGTAAGCACGTTTGCAGTATTTGAGGGTGCTTTCAAACATCGGGAAGTTTTAATAACCTACAGCAGTACCTTTCTTATGCATTTTGAAAGGGTCACAGCAGCAGTGATTCTTCTTAAGCCTGCAGAAATCTTTTCCCATTGCTGAGAGTCATTACGTATTCTAGAACAATTCTTACCTCCGTATCTTTCAAAGGTTCCAGTGATTTTTCTTCAACAGTCTAAGCACTGCTGAAGTTCTTTTATTTGTAATGGCAAGGAATGGAAAACCATGTTTTCTGCATGTGATGAATAACAATTTACTTTGAATCATATAATTGTTCATATCTTAAAATTATTAGAACTCACTTTGTAGTTTGTATGCCTATAAATTAGTCTTTTGGCCATAAAACTAGAGAAATTAAAATATTTTTGCAACATTCATTTTAAAAACATTGCAATAATTATTTTGAATAAAATTTAAAATAAGACATTAATATTAATAAATACTTAACAAACCCCTAAGACACTAACCCCTATTGGAGCATACAAAGAGGTTTAAAATGACTCTCTCTATAACATGTTGAACTAAAGTTACAATGGTGGTTCTTCTAAGATGGCAAAAAATACTGTTATCTCAAAATGTAATATGAAATTTTGTCCAAATCTTTAATCTTTAAGACATGTCAGGTTGTTTTCATACAAAATGTCCCCAGCTATATATGTATGGGGAATCACTGTGCAGGTGTGTCTGTGTTGAAATTTTAGATTTTACATATCATAATATCTCAGCAGCCTCATACACCTGTATTAGATATGACTTTGTTTAACATTTTCTTCAACTGTAAATTCTGTAAATGAAAAAAAAACTGACAAATAAAAGCTACAAATTCTGTACCAAAACACACCAGTGCATTATTAGATAAATGATAAATCTTTTGGTAAAATGCTTATTTTGTGATTTTTTGATAATTCCATACATGAATATTTTTCTTTATTGAAGGAACACGGAGAACATTGTGTGCAAGTGGTCCAGAATGTCTTATAGCTCACTCTTAAAGCAGACGTTTGTAAAGACTTAAAACATTTTGATCAATTAGGTAGGTTAAATGGGCAAATTAAGTTAAAAATGTCTAACTGTAATCATTAAAATCCTTTTCCTATTTTATTTAAAATGATGTCTGAACTTCTTAATTGAACAAATAGGGTGCTTCTCTAACCCAAACAAAATTATTTCAGTTCTTTAGAAATTCATAATTGAAGAAAGGCCCATGAAACCTGCTGGATTTTGGCTCTCCAGGAAATCCTGGTTGATCACCCCTGCAAAAAGATTGAATTCATGATGTTGGTGAATTGCAAGCTTCACAGTTCTCAGTCACAATAGTGTGATTGGTCTCGTCAACTGAAATAAAATTACAAACAATTCCTATGTTATATACTAAAAGGTATATTAGTTGACACAAAGAGAAATGTTTTGATATAAAACAAGACTGATTGAGGGTTTCCTAATGAATGAGTCGGAGTTTGTGTTCAAATCCGTGGTCAAATGTGAAATGGATGGTCAGGTATTACAATTTTAATAAATTAATAACATTAAAATGCTTTTGCAAGCTTTGTATTAAGTTCCATGCCCAATGTAAATAAGGTGGCAGAGTCATGCATTCCTGTCTGTGTGATTAAGGAGAGGTAGTATTGGTATTGGATTTTGGATAGAGCATAACTTTGCCTGTATATTATTCTTTTTCAGTTTTGAATGTATAAAATGTTACATGAGCATTTGATGGTGTTCTTTGAAATTATAGAGTTTCAGGTTTATTTTTTAGTGGCTTTCCGTGTGGCAGAAGGTCGTGAAATTGATATTTGCATTACACTAGTACACTAGAGGGCGATGATCCGTTACTGCAAACTTGTAAGCATCTTTACCGTTTCTTGATAAAAAACATCTTTAAGTATATGTTGATAGAAAACTTGGCCATCGTATAAGAGATTTGACCAAAGTCATTCTAATGATAAGGAAACCATTGCACATAAAATTAATGTAGTGAATAAGCACTTTTCTTGTGTACTTTAGGAATTTTGCACATCCACAAAACTGTCTTTAGCAGAATGTATCATTAGCAGAAAGGAACATTTCCTTTTGCCTGAAAGTGGAACAATGAAATTGTCAAGAGCTTTACCTTGTTGAATATTGGGAAAAGGAGGAAAAAAACATGTCCTCCACATGCCTTTACAGCTGTGTGTCAGACCAGTCTGGAGAAGGTTTTCTTTGCTTTTGAAGGACAAGGTGAAACAGATTGGTGCCTTGCTCACTCATCATCTTAGTCGTGCTCGTTTCATTGTTTGGGGAGTAAATTTATATGCATTGCTTAAAACTAAAAGAATTAATGTTCTGAATGTTCTCTGTAGCCTAGACTTAGAAGGCATATTGTATGTCCTTCATCTGACTGGTTGCCTAATGTGACCATAAGTATGGCCAAATACTACAGGAGGGCTGGGTGCAGCTGGTTGTTCTTGTGACAGGCCATATGTTTTTGAGGCCATATAGTATAAAACAGGGTGTGTATCTGTTCTCTGGTTGACACAAGAGCTCCGCTGTCTGTTGCAGAATGGCAAAATGTGAAAATCTTGCTCACCAACTGTGTGTAGGAATTTACATGCATTGTCCTAGGCTGTCCCCCATTCATTGCAGTGCTGGAGTGACAATTTCAATGCCAAGCAATGAAAATAGTTTCAAACATGAAAGGAGATGCATAAAAGGATTTCTTCATGGATAAAATCATGTTTTATTCCTTTAATATATCACTGACATTGATGAAGTCCAAGTTTATTAAAACAAATTGGAACAATCCAACAAAACTAATTGCAATTAAAACTTGTTTCTTTGAAAACTTTAAAACCTCAATTTTCAAATGAATCTGCAATATCGGAATTCTTTAATATGTAGAAGCTTCTATTACTTATTTTGATTTTTTAAGTGTTATGTGATAATATGCTACGCCTTTGTGCTTTTACTATAGTTATTGCACTTCTTACTATGGACTAGTAATACTGGCAGAAGAGTGGGGAAATTATTTTGAGAGTGTGAGTTTGGATATGGAAAACCACAGACCATTACCTTGACCATCTTCCAAGAAAACATGTTCATTTTAAATCTCATTATTTTTTAAAATTGTGTACCATCTACAGAGCCCCACATGTGAAAACCTATTTACATTTCTATTTGTTTATTTAACATTTGCAATATCAGCAATTAGCTATGAACAGTAATGTTGGTATCATTCCAGACTGCGGTAGGTCTTGCAGTTTAAAAGTCTGAAGCCGCTCCCATGCTCTTTATTCCTAGAAGGACTAGAAGTGTCAGAAATATAGACACGCTTTCCCATGACGAAGACTTTGCTGGCCTTCTGCTCAACTGTTAAGCTGTGCTTTCTGTCTGCATATACAGGTATTGTAGGCTTATGAATAGCGTCAAACTTTATAGTTCTCATTTTGTTTCCTGTACTTGAGAGAAGAAAAGTGCCAGCAATGTAGGTTTTCCTTTTGTAATCTTCTTAATTTTCCTGGGAAAACTACATCCTATCCAGACTTATATAGTCTAGTGGTATAATATAGGGTATTGTGACATTCTGTGTCATAGGTGTATCCGTTTAGCCTGTAATCTTTTTTTTGTTAATTTAACATTTTATAACAAATCATTGAAATGTAAATATGTTGGTCAGACAGTCCTGCATAAAGTTCTTTTTCTAAGCGCTATCACCATCATGGATGGTGCCGATTTGTAACTTATGTAAATATTTCCAAAAACGTAATAGTTAAGTGAGTGCTTTGAATATATAGTTTAGTTAATACATTTTGTAAGTGAAACACGACTGGGCTATAAATATATTTTTGTGGAAACTGAGTGCATTTTATGGTCAGAAAGCTTTGTGTGCCTGCAGAAAAAACAGACTGGTAGTTAAAAAGGAATCCATGTTTTACTGACTCAGCTATGTAATATTCGAAAGTGAGGCTCTACAGGAATAATCACAGACCTCACAGTGAACCTGAACTTGTGGAGTTTAAATAATATTGCATACAAAAATCTATCCCACATTTCATCTGTAAATTAATGCAGTTTAGACTCTAGAAGTGAACTATACTTTTAAGATTTAATGACTGGTATGCTGATCGTACCAGCAGATGCATATTAATATGAAGGTAACCATAAAGCAACCTTTCTGAGATTTTATAATTCTTATGAGGTAGGGTAACGTTTTCAAGTTATTGTAAGGTGTCTTTAAAAGTAATTGTTAAGTAGAATAACATTGCTTATTAAATATTACTGTTCTTTGACACCTTGTGTAAGGTGCCATCACAATCACAATCCTTTAGATCTTGTGTGCATTAAAGTATGTGCCTGTTTTAATTCCTCTAAGTGTAAAGTGTAACAATGACAATGCTACAGCATGGTTTTAAATTTAACTTTTTTTTTATTTCCATGAATTGCTTAAATTCAAATGAAAACATAAAATGTGTAGGCTTTATGTTTTGTTCTCATAATTCTCCACCGACTCCGTATATAGTTTTTTATTTTAAAATTTAGTGTAAAGATCTCTGAAATTGAAGAAAGATATTCCAATAATCCAGTATTTCCAATTGGTAGAGGTCGACAAAGAACAGTGCTTTAGCCCAGCCCGCGTGGCTGTTCTCTTAGTAACTCATTAAATATTCTGTTATATAAAAGATTAATGACAGTAACCAGGTTACAGTGTGTCTGGAATAGGTATTGTCAAAGGTGTGCGTTGCATGTCATGTAACGTTCTGTATGGTTAGTGCTATTGACTTTAAAGTTAATTGTACAGGTGGCAGGTGGGTAGCTGAGTTGGATTTGTCAGAATATGTATGTGGATTGGAGGAGCATGTAAATCTCAGGGAAATAAGAGACAAAGAATTGGCTTGGTTTGATCTGACTAGGTATTTTTTTTACATCTAAGCCAGATAAATGCTGGGTCTCAGTTAAATGGGGCTCTAGGAGAGCAGATACCATAGTTCCTACACACCAGCTCCCTATTCAGACAGGTTTGAGCCTCTCGCTTTGCTCATTAATATGCTCTTGATTGGCAATTCCATAACTAGACATGTGAAAACTCCTTCTTGGAGTCTGAGGGCTTGATATAAAGGGTGAACTAGACATTAAAGGTTTGACTGATTATTCATGCTGGCACTGGAAATTGATATACAGTGCAATATGGACAATTGAAGATGTTCAATTTCTCTGAATACTCCAAAGATTGTTCAGATAGTTTATTGGCATAACAATGGCATTTTTGTGTGAGAGAGACTGAATTTACCCATAAATTCTGAATGGCTCTGACGGCAAATTGGGGATCACATTTTGTGATCAGGTTGAACAAACATAGATCTTGTGGGTATACATATCAGTAACATATTTTGCACAAAGAGTGTAAAATTGACATTATTGCCAACATCGATACCAAGCACAATAAGAACAGGATAAAATGTTGAATAACCTAGATGCTTTTGTGTATCATTGCCATTGTTATAATTACTGATTTATTTGGATTATGCTCTTATCCAAAGTAATTTACATTTGTACCTGTTTATATAGCTGGGCAGCAAGTCCTTTAAAGCTTTGCAGTTTAATCTCGGTTTTAAACTTTAAATTTTACAGTAATTTTTAATAAGTTGATCTCATTTTATTTTAATTAACAATTAATAAAATAGTGTTAAACTCTGAGCTGTGCTGCATTTTCTCCCTAGTATTAAGTGTTGTAGTACTCTGTTGTTGTAATTAATGATGTACTGTTTTTTGCTGTATTATTTAAACATCAAAAGGAAATATCAGAAATCATCGAGAAATGTTCATCATATATGTTCACCTATATTGCATTATGCCTGTGGTGTTGTGGTATGGTTTTCTTATTTGTCCTAAATTTGCAGCTTCACACAAATAGTAAACTTTTTTGAAGAAATCCGGGTGTAGATTTCTGAAAAAAAGTATTTAATTGATAAACATGACAACTTTTGTCAAATACTAATTTTTGTCTAATTAAGCAGTTTACTGAAAGATTGCTCAGAGCAGAAGGTTTTATTTGGAAAATATGTAATCATCAGGTTACAAAGTTCCTTTTTTAAACACCTTTAATCTGAAAATGTGTTTGAATAACAGCATGTGCCATTAACTTCAACACCGTTTAAAATGTGTGGTCTAGATTCACTTCTAAAACTAAAGTAAAATAAACTTCATTTAGCTAACTTCTTGTATTGTAGGTGCTTAACTGACATATTAAACTAATGACCTGCGGAGGGAGTACCCACCCCCCTCAGGTAATTAAGTACCAATTAAGGACCTCCTTGTCGGTCAACATTGCTTAACGAGTGTGGTTTTAATAGACCATTGCAAGATTGCTTACTGTAAACTGTAACTTCATGTAATATGCGTTTTGTCATTCATCATTTAAAGTGTTGAAAGTTTTTCAAAGGAGGAACTTTAGAGTACTGGGAATGGTTAGGTGTTTTTTTCTGTTGGAAGGGGTTATGAAATTTCAGGGTACTTTAGTACATGTGAGCAAAAGCATCTTTAGCATGTAGTAATGTTTCTTGAGGTTTTGAAATAAGTTTGTGCCTTCAGAGGTTTTGGAATAAGTGGTTTGGCATTTGTAAAAACCTTTTTTTATGAGCTAGAGAGAAAGGAAGGGTGAATGCAATAAGCATTGGTAACAGTGTGGAGTAGCAGTTAAGGCTCTCCAAACTGGAGAACTATGGGTTCAAATCTCAGTCACTGTTGTTGTACCCTTGAGAAAGGTACTTGACAACAATAAATGCTTCAGTAAATTCCCTGCTATATAAATGGCTTTCTGGGTTGTAAATGAGCAGTTTATACTTAGACTTACATGTTAAAAAAATGGTAAACACTGCCATCTGCAATTAACATTTGTTATTTTAACACATCATTTTTTTAATACTTTACTAATATATTCCATTAATAAAATTTGTAAATGGCATTTAAAGACCCCTAATCTAATGTGTTATGAACAGTTTATATCCGGATGATTCTGGACAATTAAGCAGTGTTGTTAAAAGTAATGAAAGGTTATAAAATTCCTTTTAGTGAAATGAAACTTAATATAACGTGCACAGGTGATATAGATACCCTTTTAAGATTTGTAAACTGATTGGCTTTGGTTTGAATACAGAATAATGAACTTAACAGAAACTTACAGGGCTTACCATTCCTAAACAAATTAAACCTTTTCTTTTTTTTCCAAACTCTCACACAGAATAGAAAGGATATGTTTAGTTTCATTATTTGTATTTTCATAGAAAAGACTGTTATAGAAGTATGAGTGATCCTTCATTCATGAAAATGAAAATGAAGTTAACCTTTTTGTGAAACAAATGCCATTTCCATTCAGTCCTTGACAAGGAGAGATTGTTAAGGTTAAAGAGGTGGACCAGCTGGAAATACTGAGTGTCTCATTTGATCAGTCATTGATAAAGGAAAAATCATTTATTCATTATTAATTTACAGAGGAAAATCAGTGTAGGTAGTTTTGGTGCAACAGCTACTTACTTTATTTGACACAGGATTGTCTGTCACAAACTAAACTTTATAAATAGCAAAGATAGTGAGACTTCTTTTGTGTGGAGCCCATGCAAAAGATCTCCTTTATACAAATCAACTGGCAGATGACGGACAATGATGAAAATTTGATTCTTTGAAGTTATAATGGTCATTGAAACGTGTGAAATTCTGGCATTGAAAGGAGAATGGCTTGCAAGATTTTCAGTCCTGGGTGGCTGCTGGCAGCTTGCTGGGAGGTTTGTCTGTGTTTTGTCGCCGACTTCCCATCGCTTGTTTGCTAATTCCCAAAAGAATGGTACCAGGTTCACTAAAGGTCTTTGTATGGTTCCCATTACCCGGGAATATGAATATATTTTAATGCCAAACCATCCCTTTTTTTCCTCTTTTTTTCCCTTGTGTTTATGATACAAACAGTTAATATTTTGTCAATGTAACATTAACAGCTATCCAATTTTGTTACATTGTTACCCACATAATTTCCTGGTTTTTATTGGTTTGGTTTGGTTTGTCAATCAATTCCTTTTTTAAGTGGCCTAATGCAAACAATTGTACATACCAATGTAAGTACTTTGACATTTTCAGCTGTGATTTTTAAAAGACAGCTTTATAATCTTTATCTGATTAAAACTTTACTTTTGAAAAATCTTTAAGGAATGCAAATACAGCAATACTTTACTCCAAGTGTTTAATTATAAAAAAGATAATTATTGCTGTTTACTCATAATGACTAATCTAAAATTTCTAGCTTTTTAACCACCACAGACATAATTATTAGGATGTGTTGCAGCAGGGAGCATTGAGACTATAGTAGCACAGTAGAAAATAATGTAATCTAATCTGCTAATTAATATTTGGATGAAACTCAACTTAAAAATTAACAACTTTGTTACATTGCCACTTCTTTACAACGTGACTTGCTAAAGAATGGAATATTGCAGTTTGACTCAAATATTACACAGCCCAGCAGACAGGCAGAAAGCAAATATCTTCTCTAATAAACTTAAATGGATTCTGGAGTAGCTGCACCAGTAAAGGTGATTTCCTCAGACGAGTAAAGATAATACTCTTTGATTGGTCCCGTGTTACATCACTAACTGTCTGTGGCAAGGATTCCCCAAGCTAGTATACAGTAGGATTAGGTAGCCAGGCCACAGAGTGGATGTGGTACTTGAATGTGGCACTGTGGATAAGGGACATGCCTCTCCTCCAGTTGACACTAAAGCCCAAGTACACGGCTGTGGTGTTTGTGACGTATAAAATTATAAAGGTTTGAGGATGGCCAATTGCAGGAGTCTCCCTAAATGCAGAGTCTCCCTCTTCTCCCCTTTGTGCAGGCACAGTGATCATAGCTGTGAAGAAGACATCAAAAACATAATTAACCATTCCAAGTCATGTAGGTATAACAAAAAAAAAGTGATGATTGGAAATAAAAAAATAAAAAAAACAAGGTGTGGCGATTGAAAAAAGGTGGAACTCCAGAAGTATTTTTCTTGCAGAGATAAGCCGTTTGTTGCACATATATTGTAATATCCCTAATATGGGTTTCTGTAAAATTACTTTAGTGTAGACTCTTCAAGGCAAGTACTTTGGTTTAACCTTAGAAGCATGCATTATAACATTAGGATCTGTAAGAAATATAAAGTTATATACTGTATGACTGATGTAAAAGGTACATTTGCCGTGTTAAGTACTTCGCTAGCTTGGTTTTTAAACGAAATGAGTGCAACTCATGCCAATTTAACTCAAGTCCTTATTACAAACTAATGGATGAAATATCATTGGTTCATGTTCTATGGAAAAACATTCATGTACTAGAAGTGAAAGAGGGGTGGGTCTAAAACAATGACCTTGGTGACAATCTAAAGCCAACAAATGTTACCCCAGAGGTATTAGCACAGGTGGAAATAGGAAATTAGATATATTACATCGTTGTCAGTTCTTAGGAAAAAAAACCTACCTCTTATCCTTTTGCAATAAATATGTTTAGATTGTAAGCCCTTTATGACAGGGGGTTTTGACATACACAAACAAACCAGAGTTGCATAGAAGCAGCAACTGTGCAGGCATTTACAATACAACAAGAAGAGACTTTAAGGGCACATGAATGTGCACATAAATGCAAGTTCCTGGTAAAATAACCATTGCTTCGAAATGGTTCTAAGAAACGGCTGTTAATGTGTTCATGGAAGAAAAATGGTTTTGGGATTTGCAGATTGTGTACCGTCTTCTAGTTGTACATTTTTCTGTTTACGCTTGTTCAGTGTTTACTGCATATTGTTAAAAATATGAAGACAAAAATCCATGTTAAAAGTGATTGCATAATCGTCTGTATTAAGTAATCCCTCCAGTGTATCTGGACTGTTATTCTTATAGTTGACAGTGAAGAAGTATATGTACAGTATTTATTCTGTAAATGTACAGTATTTATAAGAAAACATTATTTAGAAAAAATCTAGTTCTGGGGGCTTCGAGTAAAGTCTCCACTTAATTAGTACTGTGAAGGGAATGTCAGCAAAGCTATGGGGAAACCAGAATGAGACCTACCATGTTTGCAACTGATTCACCAGGTGTTGTGGAATGCATATCAAAGGTGAGGAAAAATAACATAAATAACAGCCTGCATTTTGGCAGATAGTTCTTGACGCACTGTAGGCGGGAAAATTATTGCAGCAATCAATTAAGAGCAAATCAGAGGCAGCTCTGTTCGTTCAAGAAAAGTGAACATGTGCCAAATTTTCATTCAGTCACTGTAGAGGTTCCGAAGAGAAAACTGACTTATGTGAACAAAATGCCACATAATTTAGAGCTTAGAGCTGTCTTGATATGTGCAGAGCTTATCAGATACGAATGTTATGTCTACGCAGAGATACTATGTTTGATCAAGCAGATTTTAAACTGCAGGGGTTCATTTTATGGGCTTCATCTTGACAACCAAGAAAAAATAGAGGTCTGGTGGCCATTTTGCTTTAACGTAATTTTCATATATATTCATCTTTTTGAAATCCACATTACATGAACAAAGTTGGCTAAAATTGTTTTTGAGCAGGATCAGTTTCTGTAGTAGACCACAGCTTCCAATGCATTTTATGACTTTGCATTAGTCCTGTCCAGAATGAAGATGTGTGCTGGCCAGTTTCTGAATACCAGCAGAATCAAAACTGAGGAAATGTATTCCTACAATTTCAGGGAGACTTCCAACTAATTAAAGTGATGATTAATTAATGCTGATTGCCCATTAATGCTGAAATTAAATTTAATCTAACCCTTGTTTTCTGATTTGATCTTTGTTCTTATTAAATCAGTCGGATGCATGCCTATAATTTTTTTATTTTTGTGTAAGAGGTTATTGATGTGAGGTATTCTTTAACATGTTATTTTCCATCAATGTCTTATGCTTTTATTTAAATTAATATTTTGATTTTGTGCATAATAATACCTAATTAATTGATGCCTATGTCCAGGAGCTCACTGATAGTGGAATAATGATTAGACTGTTATAAATTACTTTGTTCTTTTACTGAAAGACAAGTTTTAAAACTAAATATGGCAAGATCTTCAAAACAGTTTTTATTCTATCTAATCCCTCTATAAATGTGTTGAATCATTTATTACTCCTGATCTGAAGAGCAGATGTCATTCTTTTTAAGTATGCAGAAAATGGCATCAGAATGTCTTCTGAAAAAAAATCAAACTTAAATTTGGCAGGAGGAAGAGCGAAAAAAGCTTCAGATTTTATAGCTCTGAGCTAGTCTTTTCAAGTATTATATAATTTTGTTGGAGTAAGCTCTAACCCATAGAAAAGTTGCTTAAAAGACCCGTCGTCTTGTCATTGGCGCAGATTCTGTGGGGAAAATGATCACAATAGAGTGTTGCAATGCATTTTAAATGTGTGAGAAATCAGCTTGTCTAGACTGAGAGAGAGCCCACATTCAATAGAAATTTTTGGGCTTCTGTGCCCTTTAGGTGTCAAGTATGTGATAGATGCCAAGCTTTTTCATAGTTTTTTTTTTGGTACACTATCTTTGGCTTAGACTGTAGGCCTGCTACAGTAGGTTTTCTAAAAGCAATTACATCGCTTTAGTGTCAGATTTTAGAGCCCTCCTGCTTCCTGTCCTGTCAGTTCATTGCCAGCTTTAAACTATAATGACAAAAACAATCAATAAACAATTTCCATGTAGCCTTAAGGGATGGAAACTTTTGATGTAACCATTTTGTTTCATTTAACTGTGTAGACGAACTGGTAGCTGCACAAAAAAATCTTGTTTATATAACATTTTGCTTACAAACTGCACTTATCAAATCCCTGAGACAAGATTGAAATTGATGCCTAAGTGAATTTGAATATGCTTTCAATTTTTATCTGTATTCTATAGCTTTTTCAGCCCGTTTTTGTTTTTCTGTCTGAAATCTTTTTTTTTGTCCCATAGTGATTTGCTGCATTAACATAGAATCTTATTGTGTGTTAGATTGAGCTGGTTGCATGTAATTCCACTCGTTCATTAGTGAAACACTGTAAAAATATTTTTTTAATCATGGTCTTGGCTTTTTTGTCAAATGGAGAAGGCAATTTGCACTGTTCATTATTCTTAATGTTTCACCTCCAAATAGTGTATAATTTAGGTATGTGCAAAGATGTGTATTAATTAGTGCTTTTTATTAATCCATTAGTGCTAGTTTAAATGTAAAATCATTAGATGATTTAGCAATAGGAAATGTTCAAACATAATGTCTGTTATACCATTATTTATTACTTAATTATTCAAGATGCTATAAATCATGACAATTATTATTGTTTTTTGTATTATTACTGTTATTGTTATTAGTAGAGCTATTGTTAAAATTCCAAGATAACATTTAGTGTAAGGCTTACACTGATTTGTGTCAAGCACTCAAATTGTTATCATTATTCAGAACATGTGAGTTCAATTTAGTAAGTCAATAGTTTTGGTTAAAATTTAGAATGACTAACTATGGTTCTTGAGAGCTACATGGCATTAATATTTTCATTTAGAATAAAATGGTCTTTAAACTACTTCATTGAACAAAACGCCTGAATTAGTGGTCAATAAGAAATGGATGATTTAGGGGATGATTTAACCTGCTGGATTAGGACTATCCACGACAGTGTTGGTTACCCATCTGATCTGATAGATAGGGTTGCTATAGATGCTTATGCAAAAGAATTAAATCTATACTACAGGAGCAGAACCTTACTAAGTACAGGCTGTACAAATGATTTGATTTCTATTATGTATGCATATCAAGTAACGTATTTCTCTTACTCTACAACAGGAGTTCTGCCTAGCTGGGTAAAATGTAACATAATACTGTGTTGAAATGTACAGTATTTGATATACCTGTCAACAGTTTTTATCTCTATTTCTGGAAAATATAAAATTAAAGTTTATGAACTATATATGTCTATTCCAGAAATTATTTACATGATAAACTATAAATGCCTAATGTATTGCTGCTAAGTATTTTTTAGGGAGTATTATAAATCCAGGGAACTGATTCAAAACTGTTTGCACCAAATTCCTCTGCAAAACTGTAGACAAGCTGCTACAGTGCTTTGCAGGCACACCTTAAGTTTTGACAGGCAATAGGTAAGAAAATGAGTGAAAGAGCCATTAGTTGCCAATTCAAATAAATAGTTCATCAGTGCCAATCCACAAATATTTGTATTTACTGTATATTGTGTCTGGATTTCAAAGATGTGCAGCATTTTTGTTCTGGTGTCTCTGTTGAACAGTTTTTAATGTCCGTTTGCTGTTAAATATTTATTTTTTTAACTGCAGTATATGAACATTAAAATGTCACCCTTTGCCATCTGGAGAAAAGTGCACATGAAGGAGGAGGGGCAACTTTTGCTTAATTTCCATTTAGTTAATGAATATAAAACAATGCCATACAAAGTTAATTAAGAAAGCAGTGTTCTAAACAACCTATTTGGCAATTAGTAAAATGGTTGTCATATTTTCTATAACATACACCAATAACTGACATCTTTGAAACCAGATCACAGAAAGAAAGGGGTCATTGTGCATACTTTGTTTCATGTTTTTTTCTCTTTTTTTACAATTAAAAAGAACTATCTTCTCACTCACTATAGTATAAAGGAGGCCAGTGGGAATAGATCTACATGGCGGAAGTATACACAATGCACCCAAATGAGTCTGCATGCTTCAGTAAATCTTACTTTGATGAGCCTTTAAATCTATGGCAATGAAAGCTGAAAGAATGTTAAATGTCCTCTGATTAAGCAGTTAGCCATGCATGTAATATCAAGTAGATGGAGGGTTAAATCAGGTCATCAATGGTAGGTTTACCTCTAAAAAAATTCCAAGTACAAAAGAAATCTTTGTGTAAATGGAGCTTTATAAGTTTGTTTCTAAAGTGGAATGCAGGTAATATAAACTTTCCTCAGGAACAAACTAGTACAAAAGAAATAGATTCAGACAAATCCGTTTCTTTGCATCAGTTTCTTTACATGGTGTGAAAATGCCACTTTCATGTGTTTTTTGTATTAGGGATCTGTGATCAAAATATAGTGTGTTTTGAAATATGTTTTGTAATTGTACAGGTTGGGTCCTTGGCAAAAATGTATAATTTCTGGAAGCAGACTGAAGGAAGAGAAGTAAAAGAAGGATAGATATAGAATGGATGGCACCCGCACGGATTGTGCCTGATCACCGAACAAATGTTAAAAAATTAAATAACTGTTAAAAAATTATAAAAATAAAAGGATCCAGTTAAAGGAGTACAGTGAAGGATAGTATTAATTAGTAACTAACAAACAAGTTAGTTGGGTTGAATGGCCTCCTCCTCTTGTTAAAAACCTTTAAGTTCTTGTATATTTTAAAGGTGCAAGACAGTGTTTATAAGCAGTTGTTAATAAACAGTCACCTTGCTAATGTTTCTTCATGAACATACACTGTTTGCCTCTTACAAATTCTTACAAATTTACTTACAAAGTTCTTACAAATCTACTACATGTGCACAAGGGGAGTTCCTTTTTCCTTAAAAGTCCTGACGTGTTACATGCACAAAACTGATTAATTTGCACAGTGGATCCAGTGTTAATCCAGTGGATTCCACTGTAAAATGAATGAGAATGCCACTATCAAAAACTTTAAAATGCTACTTGGAAACTTTTAAATAAGGTGTGTTCAGTCTATTTATAAAGTGCCTCTGTAAGCTTTTGTAATGCCTATATTTTACTTACATTTTTGGGCATACAGTATGTATGTATCTCATTTATGTTTGCTTTTCTCTAATAATTTTTGGTTTGAATCTAAAAAAACAATGGAAGGCTACTCTAACCAAGATTTAAAAAATGTGAAGACTTAATAAGTAAAGCTTTCTTTTAGCACACTATAAAATTAACTTATTTTTGTTGGCATCAGACAAAGCTAAGACTGGTGGTTGTATTTTTAAGGATGGCATTTTGTGGTTTAAAGTATCAGTAGGTAAAATAACAAAGCTAGAGCCAGATCTGACAATTAAATCTCCGTCCTTTCTGGCCTTGCTGTGCCCCTCTTTACCCCTGAATATTTCTCAGTTCATTCAGAACCCAATAGTGCAACATACCTTCGTACTTCAATCCAATTCAGGAAGCAGTTTGGCTTTATGTCACTGTCCTTGAATTTCCCTGTTAATACCAATCATTTGTTCCTCACTTTCCTCAATGACCATTCCTTAATTGGTATAGAAATAGGGTTGTGACAGTGTATGTTTGAAAACATTTTTATGTCATTTGAACAGCTTAGAAATAAATATTATTTACCACAATATTTACAAATCAGGCACTTCATACGCACCCAGCGTACCCAGTTCACTTTACCTCCCCCCCAAAATTGAAACTGTCACCTGATGACAAACATTTAATATCTTAGGTTTATTAATTTCTGCTTTTATTACATTGTCTATAATTATGCGCATCAAAAACTTTGTGGGAACAAGACCTGAACATAGTTATACAAATGGGCCAGTGAGAATCCATTTTAGTTCGGTTCATTCATCCCCGATTTCTACAGACACTGTCTCATACAAATTAATATTATACACTACTTAAATATACTGATGAGAAAAAAAAGTCAACATTTTACGGAATTAGAATACTATAGTTATAGCTTATGTATTTTCACAAAAAGCTGTCAGTTTGTTTTGAGCTCTCTGACCAGCACCACAGCTTGTGCAGTGAGGCATTGCAACTTGCCAGTCACACAAAAGCTCATTAGGTGCACTTTTACCCAACGAGCAAGGGAGAGGGCCATTGGTATTCTGCAGACACTATGGAGTAAGCCACTCCACTGTGTCCTGACTGCAGAGAAGGTTTCAGCAGACGGGTAGGACAGATGACCGTCCAAGATCTGGTCGCCCTTGGGTGACCACACCAGAGCAGGACCGACACATCAGACTGGTCCATCTGAGAGATCGTTTCAGATCTGTCACCCGTACTGCTGCTGAAACCAGGGCCAGACAGAGGCTGTGATGGATTCATCAGCAGTGGCATCAGGTCCTCTTTACAGATGAGTCACTCTTCAGCCTGTTCCACACAGACAGGAGGGCCAGTGAATGGAGGAGGAGGTGTTGCTTTTTTTTTTTTCATCAGTATACATTAAATCTAGGATTGATTTTTTCACCTTAACTTTAATCTGATATGCAACACGTGTGGAAGCCCCTGCTATTCTCATACAGATGTTTTGGTCTTGTCCTAGGCAGGTTCATTTCTGGTCCTCGATTTTTGACACTTTCTCTCATGTTACTCATCTTGAAATTGAAGACACTTCTATAATTGCTGATTTTGGTGTGCCACCTGATAATCTCTTCCAATCAAAAATACAATCTAACAGTCTGGCTTTTGCAACTCTCCTTGAAAAGTACCTGCCTCTTTTTGTAATAATAACTTTTATCTATAAATTGCCTTTTCAAACTCAAGCACGCAGTACATAGTGATAAAGAAAACCACAAACAAAAGTGCAATAAAAAATAAACATTAACATACATGATAGAAATAATGCAATCAAACATGGGCCCTAGTAAAAACGTGAGTTTTGACTTTAGATTTGAAGAGAGACAAAGAATTTCTCTCTCGAAGAGTTGGAGGAAAGGAAAGCAGTGACAAAAAAGCACGGTCACCAGAACCCTGAGATTTAGTGCTGTGTACAGTGAGCAAAATACCAGCCTCATGGTTTTGCATTGAACAAATAACAAAAACATAAACTATTAATTCAAAATGAGAAACACCATAACAGAAGTGGCTACCTATGGAAAAGTTGTTGACCTTCTAGTGAATATAAGGAAACAACTAAAAACACAAAATATTAGTCACAAATGATCTTCTAATAGCTACTGATTCTGGTTCTCTTTCTAACCTTATTCTTCTTGATCTCAGTGCTGCTTTCGACTCTGTTTACCATTACTTACTTTCTCTTCTTGAGACTGGAGCTTCTGACACTGCTCTCAAATGGTTTAAGTCTTACCTCACTGATCACTGTCACTTTGTCTCTCTTGGTGGAATAAATACTTTTCAGCATTTACATGTTTCCACTTGGTCAGCTTTTAAGATCATATGGCATCAACTATCATTTCTGTGCTGACAATACTGAAATAGACATCTATACCAAACCTGACACTGATTTGGCTGTCTCTATTCTATCTGATTGCATCTCCGACATTGAAACATGGATGACTCAAAATTTCCTTCACCTAAACTGTGACAAAATTTGCAACACTGTCAAAACATATTTTTTTCACCTCAAAAATGTTATTACTCACTGTGGCTGAAAAGCTGATCAACAAATTTGTCTTCTCCTGAATCGACTACTGTAATGCTCTACTCAACCGGTATCTAAATCCACATTGAACAAACTCCAGTATGTCCAAAATTCAGCAGCCAGAATTCTGACCAGGTCTAGTGCAAGTGATCACATTACTCCTATCCTGGAATCCTTGCACTGGCTTCCTGTCGACTTCAAAATCCTCATGCTCACCTCTGCATGGCTTGGCACCTGAGTACCTGTCTGAGCTATTATTGTCCTACTCCCCACCCTTGCAACCTTTGCTCTAATTCTGGTCTCCTATCTCTCCTTCTACAGTTATGCCCCAAAGGATATCTCTATCCTCAAGGATATCAGAGAGTCACCTTCTCTAAACTTCTTTACACCCCTGTTCCTACTGTATTCAGTACCCCCCATCCACTGTCTCCTCTCATTGTGCATATGTTGTATTTTTTATTGTTGTTGTCATTCTGTAAAGCACTTTGTGAAGCCTCCTTCTTAATTATCATTAAAAGCATATTGTTTACATTAATAGATGTTATGTTAAAATAGTATAATGCATTAATAAGGCCTAATTTATTGTGTACAATTATGTTATTAAAACAAGCTATTGATGCTCTGGAATTGGTGCCAAACAAAGTCAACCAGATATATTACAGAGCATAAGGGGATGCTACAACAATGATTAGCTGAAGGAGCTAAACCTTTTTATTCCTAAACAGAGGTGATTACGAGGTGACCTGATACAAGAATTCAAAATTGTCAAAGGAAGAAACCTAGCAAGCTTCTGCAGAATTCACAGTGAAACATGAACTTGAGGACAAGTGGAAACTGTTGAAGTGTGTTAAAAAATTGACGGAGTATGGGAAAAGCTACTCCACCCAGCTATGGTTTTGATGGGATGTCCTGACTTTTCTGAAGAAATACATCTGATTCTGATTAAATGGATCAGTTATCTGCTAACTACTGAGCTAGATGGGTATGAAAGACGTCCTCTCATTTGTTACTGTTTTTCTGTCATCATGTTGTTTTTAGGACATTACACCCTTGACTGGTGTACCCGAGGAACATATAAAAACCCGCAAAGTGCGCATCTGTGTTCCTGCCCGCAATGCCATGCAGTCAGGAGCAAATAACACTTGGAAGTGGAGACTGGAGTTTGACACCAGAGAACGCTGGGAGAACCCTTTGATGGGTTGGGCATCCACGTATGATTCTTTCTTCTTTACCCACAGGAGTCGTGAGGCTTAAAAAGTCATATTTTGCACTTATATCTGTTGTGAAGGGTTTCTTTCTCCTTTATTGAAGCCTGTTTACTTCATTGTTTACAACCGAATATTTACGTTTTATCTCATAGAGACATTTGTATCAACAGGAATTCTTTTTCTTTCAGTTACATAAACATAGGCGCAACGTAGAAGACAAGCCTTTGGACTTGGATACGTATCAGTCCAAGTCCTAGCAGACAATGCTGTTGTATCTTACTCTAGTTTATCTAGTCCTCCTAGCTGTATAAGTGGGAACCAGCATTGCTGGGTAATATAGCATTACTTGGTCTATACAGGGGAGTTGCATGCTTTTAGTCCACTTAATGCTACAGAAACCAGCTTTGGCCCTATGAGCTGCTGTGGTTTGGCATTCATCTTTTTTTATAAATAAACATTTTGAAGTATGTTCTCTTATATCACTCATTTTATTTAATTATTGCCTGTGCCTCTTTTTATTGACATTTATTTATTGAGTTTTATATTTCCTGTGTATTTCGATCTTTGTTGTGTGTTTCAGGGCTGATCCTTTGTCCAACATGGTCCTGTCTTTCAGTTCAAAAGAAGATGCAATTGCCTTTGCAGAAAAAAATGGTAAGTGACAAAACAAACAGGGAAGACATTGAAGCAGTCCTTTAATGTTAGTGTAATGGTTGATTCAATAGTTATTTTCATCACATTTTTGTAAATATGACCCAAGATCATTTTGATTTTTGAAGTTTGTAAAGAGGTTTCTAAGTAGGGCAGAAACTGTTTCTGAAAAGCTATATAAAAGTTTCAAACCACGTCAATGTCTCACTGAGTAATTACAGTACAGAACTACGTCAACCTATAGCTCCAAATTTGATATCCTTAAAAAAGCTTAGAACACTTTAAGCTAATAAAACAGTGGGTTTTTATTGTGAATATGTTAAAATCATTAGAGTAGCTCACAGTTTATCAGAATATCCCCACCCTGTGTAGCTGAAAAATAGGCAATATAAAGTATTCTTATCATTTTGCGGCTAGGAATTACTGACTCAAATGGCATTTTTTAAATTAAATGTGTTCCCCTGGTGACAAAATATTTATTTCTACCTGTAAAAGACAAAACCTACGTACAAATCAGCATGTCCAGAATAGTATGACTTGGTGGAGTGTACAATTTATAGACAATAATACTACTGGCACACATGGGCATGGGCACTCAGCAAGCTTCAAAGTGGTTTTCTCAAACCTGTGAAACTCTAGCTGATCAGCCTGTATGGTTCTGGGTCTGTAGTAAGTAGGCCAAATGATTGGATTGATCACATTGCTTCAGTCATTGCACAAGAAGGTGGTGTTTTACAGAAGAAAAGTTCAGCCCTGGTCTGTAGAAGAAGAGTAGACTCTTGATAGTATTTGAGCAGATTCCTGCATTCATGGAGAGCTGAAATCCTCAATCCAAACTGGAACTGAATATGCACAAATTAGTTTCAATTAAACAGTGATGAGCATAGAATATTAAATGTGCGTTTGGGGGGGGTTATTTTGGATAATAGAAAAGATCCATAAATGGAAATCTTTATACATGCTTGGGTTCATAGCTGTCTGTCACCTTATAGGAGAACTTAAAACATGTATAAGGAATGAGAAACCTTACAGTTGGTATTGTGACTTTCTTGCCTTGCCATGCATCAGTAAAAAATGCAATTAAACAGGCACCTACAGTCTACCTCAATAGCACAAAAGCAGTTCAAGAATTTGGTCCAGGTGTTCCAAAAATATAAGCAAATTGAAATTCTAGGGGTGGGAGGTGAAAAAAAAATTGGCACACGGTTTTTATCAAATTTCTGAATCTACATAGTTCAAGTATGTGTTAAACACTAAAGCTCTGGTATTCATTAACTTTTGTAAATTTGGTCTCAAATTTTCAGCACATCATCTAAAACATCATTATTTATCAGAAATGGTTTCCATTTTGGCCATGTGCTCAAAAGGGACAACACAACCACTTTATATTTATATAGCAACTTGTATAAACTTGCAATTCAAGTGCTTAAAGGGGGTCTCTGTTATACATTGGAGTTCGGACAAGAAAGTCGTGACTTATTGTGAAACGACATACATAGGAACGTTTTTCCCTGTAAGAACAGAGTAAATATGGCAGGTTAGGGACCATAAGAATGTCAGTGTGACTTTTATTGGGACTTTAAAAGGAGCCTTTTCCCATAAGAATAAATGAAATAGGGATTAAGTGTGTGTTTTGCTATTCATATACAGTACATTATTGTGCATGTACATGTAATCTTTTTTTGCCCTAACCTATCTGTCATTTTTATCTTGACATACCACTCATTTAACATAATTTTAAGCATTTTAAGTGACATTTTAAGCAAAAATATCTTAACCAGTTGTGTCGTTTATATGATCTTATCTTTAAAAGTGGACAAATTGTGCTTGAATGTTAGTGCTATTGCAGGTTCTTTATGTTCTGTCACTTTCACTGCACTTGGGACTCATTACACAAATGCCAAAATAAAATATGATAAAAGTCGTCATCACTTGTATTCAACACCAGCTACGCAAAACACGAGACACGAGACTTTTTCTAAATGAAATTAAATATGTCGAGAATTATGCAAGCAATTTTTGGCCAAATCCCCATAACGTTTGTGTAGGGAATTTTTAGTTATATCCCAACGTTAATTCAAGAAAACCTTCCATGGACAGTGACACAATTTTTGCTGTTTTGGCTCTGAACTCCAGAACATCGGGTTAGAAATAAAACAATGACTATGAGGTTAAAGGGTATTTACGTCTATATTGGGTGAACCATAAAGGAATCACAGCCCTTTTTATACATAGTCCCCCCATTTAATTGGACCAAAAGTAATTGGACACATTAACATCATTTTAGATTAAATTTTGGCATGTTTGCAAATCCTTTGCAATTGATGACTGCCTTAAGTCTGTGACCCATAGACATCACAAGACGTTGGGTTTCTTTCCTGGTGATGTTCTGCCAGGCCTGTAATTCAGCCATTTTCAGTTCCCGCTTGTTTCGGGGGCTTTTTGCTTTCAGTCTTGTCTTCAGTAAGTGAAATGCATGCTCAATGGGATTCAGGTCAGGTAAATGACTTGGCCAGTCAAGAACATTCCATTTTTTGGCCCTGAAAAACTAGCAGTATGTTTGGGGTCATTGTCCTGCTGCAAGGTGAAGCGCCGTCCAATGAGTTGTGAAGCATTTGGTTGGATCTGAGCTGATAAGAGGCTTCTGTACACTTCAGAATTCATCCTGCTGTTACTGTCTGCAGTCACATCATCAATAAAGACAAGTGAGCCAGTTACACTGGCAGCCATACATGTCCAAGCCATGACACTACCTTCACCATGTTTCACAGATGAGGTGGTATGCTTTGGATTATGAGCAGTTCCACTTTTTCTCCATACTTTTCTCTTTCCATCATTCTGGTACAGGTTAATCTTCGTCTCATCTGTCCATAAGGCTTTGTCCCAGAACTGTAGAGGCTTACTGTACTTTTTAGCAAACTGGAACCTGGCCTTTCTGTGGCCTTTCTTACCAGTGTTTTGCATCTAGTGGTGAACCCTCTGAGATTATGCTGGTGTATTCTTCTCTTTATGGTAGTCTATGCCTACATCCTGGAGAATGTTCCTGATCTGTTCAACAGTTGAAAAGGGGTTTTTCTTCACGCTTGAAAGTGTTCTTTTGTCATCCACTATTGTGGTCTTCCATATCCTACGCTATTGCTAAGCTCACCAGTGTATTCTTGCTTCTTATCAATGTACAGTACCAAACAGTTGATTTTGACACACCTAATGTTTTGGCTATGTCTCTGATTGATTTATGACATTAACACTTCTTTGGTCCTCATGTTGAGAGATAACAGCAACAGACTGCAGATGCAAATACCACATCTAGAATCAACTCTAGACCTTTTGATAGCTCTCTTATGCATGAACTAATGATGCAAAAACACACAGCTGGCCAGGCAACAACTGAGTAGCCAATTGTCCAATTACTTTTTGTCCCCTAAAATGGGAGAACTGTATATAAAAGGGCTGTGATTCCTATGTGGTTCACACAATATAGACGTAAATACCCTTGAATTAAAGCTGACATTCTGCACTTTAACCTCATAGTCAGTTTCATTTCAAATCCAATGTGCTGGAGTACAGAGCCAAAACACCAAAATTGTGTCACTGTCCAAATACGTACTGACTGCACTGTATTTTGGGACAACTTAAAATGGATACCCACTAGTTCAGCTCTACTTGGAAATGTTTTGGCTTGTTACTCTTTGTATTATGAACTCTTGTCCAGACAGAGTACAGCAATGGACTAAAATTATTTAGTAATTATCAGTTCCATCTGATCCCATATGTTTTTTATAGATAACCAATTCCAAACATTTAGAAAATCCCATGTGTTTTGTCCTTTTTGTCAACCTTTGTTTTGTTTGAAAAATGTGTACATATCAGTAAAAATGACAGTTTTCTTTTCTGAGAGATATGCTGGTTTTTGGTTACAATGAGGTGATTGTAAATGTTCAACACAGACTCCTAGGTTCTCGTAGAGGTTATTAGTGCCAACACCTAGCTACAGGCAGAATATCTGGATATTTACAGGTATTATAATAATAATAATAATAATATTAGACTTTATTTTATATAGCGGCTTTAAAGGTGGCTTCTCAAAGCGCTTTACAGGATGAAAACAACAATAAATTAAAAGAATACACAAGATAAAACACAATTACAATATACAGAGGAGACATGGATGGTGGTACTAAGAAAAGCAGAGGGGTGAAGAATGGAACCAGTTAAGTGAAGGCTTTTCTGAAGAAGAGGGTTTTGAGTCTGGATTTGAAGGAGTTTAGAGAAGGTGACTCTCTGATATCCTTGGGGAGAGAGTTACAGAGCTTGGGGGCATAACAGGAGAAGGCCCTGTCACCCATACAATGTAGACAGGCTTGGGGGACAGTAAGGAGAGCAGAATTAGAAGAGCAGAGGTTGCGAGGTGGGGAGTAGGGCGATAATAGTTCAGACAGGTACTGAGGTGCCAAGCCATGCAGAGCCTTATAGGTGAGTATGAGGATTTTAAAGTCTACACAGAAGTTGACCGGAAGCCAGTGCAATCTACTCTGAACAAGATCACTGAAATACAAACCAGAGGGCACTAGTGACAACTTCATGGAAATGCATTTTGAAATTGAGGACAGGAGGTACTTCTTTAATTGTTAGTTACTTGTTAATTGATTCGAAGGATCTCATCCACCCATCTCTTTAAAGAAGCTAGAGTATCAGTTCCAACTACAGTATTGTGGAGCTTAGTTCTTTTTCCCCACAACCATTTGAGTAAATTAGTACCTCCTGTCCTTAATTTCAAAATGCACTTCCATGAAGTTGTCACTAGTGCCCTCTGGTTTGTATTTCAGTGATCATTTTGAAGATGTCCACTGTATTGACGTTGTCAATGTCTTTGAGAAATTGAAATATTTGTATCATGTCTCCTTGTAATTGTCTCTGTTCGAGACGAGAAATGTTAAGCTTCTTCAGCCTGTCAGTGTAGGACATACTGTTTAGCCCCAGAATGTGTTTTCTACTAGCTAGACTGTTTTCTAAGCAGCAATATCTTTTGAAGAATGTTGTTACCAAAATTGTGCACAGTATTCCAATTAAAACCTTATTAGTGTTTCATACAATTTTAAAATACTCGCCTTTGAATTGAATTCTGTGCTTTTACTTATATATATATTCTAATAATGTTTAACATTTTAATTGCTTCCTCGCATTGACGTTATGTATGATGTCAACATAAATACCCAAATATTTTTCATAGTCTCTTTTAGCTCTAGGGTTTCAGATTTTTTCATTTTTTTAAAAGGTGCATAAATGTCATTTAAGATCTTTAATCTTCATTCAAGATCTCATTATGTTGAACAGATCTAAAGAAAAAAAATTAATATACTGATTTGTCTGTTATAACAATTTAATCACAACTTAACAGGATTCACTTTAATGTAGCATACTGTAGACACTCCTCCCACCACCAAAAACACTCCCAGTCCTCCTTCCCTCAACTTCAGAGATAGACCAAAAAATCAGTTGTGTCATCTACCATCTAGTAGTGTGAATGCATGTTTGATATATTGTTGTGAAATTTAAATTCTGGTTGCCTTGAGCAAGCTCCAATCTTTTGTTTATGGATATATGTTTTGTTTTTTGTTTGTAGGCTGGAGCTATGATATTCAGGAGAAGAGGGGGCCAAAGCCAAGGTCCAAATCCTATGGTGCAAACTTCTCCTGGAACAAAAGGACAAGGGTGTCCACGAAGTAAACTGGCCATTGCTATCTGTCTGGCTATGTCAGCTGTGTTATATTTATAGATGTGCGTAATAGCATAATCTCTTAATAAAATGACCTTTAAGCTATTGTCTTTTGTTTGGTGTCCTTTCTGTTTAAACTTAATACGAAGAACCACTGTCACTATTTGTTCTTGAAAATGTCATCTGATTTCATCTTCACAAGTACACTGTATTTTTAATTAGATTAAAAAGTATCTGACAGATCTCTGCATTAATCACAGCAACTTCCATATCTGGCTTTTTATATGTAGCTGTTACACAGGTATTTTTACCCCACGGATTTTTATGTTTAGCTTTCTGCCCACCTTACCATTGATATAACTGGGTTCCATAAATCTCAACAAAGGTTTTTAAATCATTGTATGACAGGTGGACCAGAGGTCAACATGCTAACATCTGCATTTTGTCTGACATTTAAAAACATTCAAAGGGACTAATTTCTTAAATAATAACAATAAAAACAGGCCTCTGGCTATTTTAAGTAAAGATCTGGTGCTCAAAATTTAGAATAATGACCCTGAAAGTCTAAATTGCCACTTTAGTTTAAAATTGAATATTACTTTTCAGTACTTGATTACTTTTTATACTTTTAGCTGAAAATGTATATTTTTCCAAATTGTGTAGAAGTAGCTGTTAATTCATATTGAGTTATAAAAGGGCAAAATTGAATAAGAATTTTTCCTTGGCTTTAAGTTTGTTGGTATTAGACTAATGGCAATTCTAGTTTCAATATATTTCCATATTTTCTATATAATTTTTAATTATTGTTTCTAACCTAATATATTCCAAAATAAAATAAATTGCATGTGCTAGCATGGTGAGAGATGACAACGTTTTTTGTTTCACATTTTAAATAGTAGTAATAGTTTCAGAAATAGTTTTTCACTTTTCAATGTCATTAAGTTAGATTGTGATGAGCTTTTTGTGTAATTTTCTGTGACATATTTTGAACATTTTTATGCAAAATGTTAAGTGTAGAAAGTTATATTTTCAGAAACCTATTCAAAGTGACTTGGTGCAAGCAGAAAAACTTTATGCTTCTTATACTTTTGTTATTCTCTGTATGCACAGACAAAAATGTCTCCATTTTCTTATTTTATTTAAAGCAGTTCTTTCTACATTTTATAGTTCTTTTAATAAGTATTTTAACCTTTTCTTTTATCTGTTGGTTCACTTCACTCAGTAAAAAAAGACAAGAACCGCCTTCGAAATGTTGTAAATCGCGGCTCTAAAATCCCTGGTGAGCCTATAAGACCCCTGGTACAGCATAATGCCCAGCAGATCCTGAGAAAGCCCTATGCCATCATTGAAGATTCATCTGATCACTGAAATATGGCAGCGGTCTAATATGTTTTGGGAGTTTTTGCACTATGGGTCTTGGAGACCCTGTTAAAGGGGAACTGCAATGCTATTTTTACATTTCAGGGTGAGAAAGAATCCGCATTGATGAGTGCATTTCAAACCACAATAAAAGTAAAATGTACACAGTAACTTGTAAAACCTCCAATATTACAAAATAGACAAAATTGCCAGGTATGCACAGCACTACAGTATGTTCTGCAAATCTGCACGAGGTAACAAAACTTCCAGTGAGGTGTAGCAGCCTTACTTCATTGTAAAGAAGAGGGCTTGTGAATACAGTACATCTCTTAATTCAATAGAAATATCGCTCTTGATTTCGAGATGGTTTTGCCGAAAAAATACTAAGTGTTAACTCTGCATGTAGATCATGTTAGAACACTTCTAAAGTGAAACGTCTGCTGCACAACTTGTGCTTAGTCATTATGGTGACTAGTGAGCAGGACGGGCTGCATCACATCACAATATGTGGGAACAGGTTTGTTTAAATTGAAATTTTCTGTTTTTTTCTGTAATGTCAATTAATTTATTGTGTTACCGAGATTTAATAACTGGTCTGTGAAATTGGGACTTCTGTTCCCCTTTGTTAGAGAGGGGGAATCAAACTCTTAACACGTAACATGACATTTTGGCAAAATATCTGGTTCCCTCTGCCAAGCATCTCAGCTTGGCTGAAGTAAGACATTTCAGTATATAGATCAAATCTTTTATCCAAGTCAACAAAAAATGATTACCTGCACACAACATGTTCTCTACAGGTAATCTCAATCCCAACCTCCATCCAATGGAATGTTGTTTGAGCTCAAGAAGGTGGAAACAAATGTCTGAAGGACCTAGTGTAATTTGGCCTTAAAGAATTATCAAAATTCCCCCTTCTAAAGTGCCAAAACCTTATAGAACACTACAGGAGGCATTTTATTAGTGTTATCCATGCCAGGGAAGAAGACATCCAATCTGCAAAGCTTTCCATGATAGGTTTTGTTCTTATTTCATTAGGAGTCTGCAAGAACCTGTAGGGCACTGTATTGGTCCCATTTGAGCAATAAGATCAGTCTTCTTAGTAAAATGATTATCCTTTCTACTGAATTACTAGAACTCATAAAGAATAATGCTGTCAGACTTGTCCTTAAAGCATCTTGTTTTGTTCACATTTATTGGGGTGATCATTTTTTCTGATATACAGGTAAGTGATTCTTTGACCAACAATGGAGCAACCTAAGATGTGAATCACACTTTTACAAGAGAATAAGTGTACACTGTACAGGAAACTTAATTATCATACAGGTTATTATTCCATGATTAAGATTACTTTCCATCAAGTGCATTCTTAGGCAAATAGTTTGTCACTAGGTCAATGTGTATGAACTAATTGTTGTATCTTAATATAGGAAGTGTGTACAGACTACTTACCTTTAGTTTTACTTTCTCTACAATACTGAAGTAATGATTTGCATGATAAACCTGAAAACTTTAATATAATTTATTAGACATGCGATTACAGTAGGCAAAGTTAGTTGTAAACATCCTCTGCTCCCTCTCTTTTATTTTAGTGGTAGGTCCTATGATTAGGAACATACTTTTAAACTAGACCTAGACTAATATGTGCATAAATATTAAAATGACATTGCTACAATTCATGGCTTTTGAAGGAATTTACCTTTTTGTTTTGTTTTTGGTACTTAAATGATTTTCAAACACCTGTTGACAACAATGTACATTCAAGCATTCAATATATCAAAGTTCACATCAGTGAAGGAATGAATGCACAAATAGACAAAATTAACATGATTTATTTATTTCCATGCAAAAAGCTTTACCAGTTTTAATTCTTTACATATGTTAATTGTTTGAATTGCAGACATTACATTAAAAACAAGGCTACTAAGTCCTGCACGAACTGTTTTAGATCATTAACCTTTGTAAAAAAAAAAACTTTGTTCCTTGGGGATCATAATTGTTGTGGTGTAGTAAGAATGTGCCTGCTTAGTGGTCTACCAAAAACCTCCCTTTGGACTTGAAAGCCTGGCCAGACACGTCTCTTGTAATTGTGTTTATTTTGATCATTAAGATTTTCCTTGCAGCCACACAAATTCTATGAACTGCTACTTTCTAAAGCATGTGCTATTTTCTGTGATTTGTATTTATTGCATAATTTTTATCTATACTATTAATCATTCAAATTGCAATATGTCCTGGAACGACCTACCTAATCCCAGTGGTTACACTGGATTTTATTACAAATGTAAAACAATTTATTTCATTTTTACTTCAAAAATGCACAAACCTCAGTCTTAAAGGCAATACATTATGGATTCCTACATAAATAAATTACTCTGATGTTTTAGCCAACATTCCCCTAATCAACAAACATTTTTATATTGAAATATACTATTGCACATTCTGTTTTATGTGCTGTAGGTAATTGTTTCAGTTTGGAAATACCCTTGAGTTCATCATTTGAAAAAAAGTGGGCAAGCATGGTCTGTTAGCAATTTAAAATCTAGATGTAGAAAGATGTAAAGGCTTGCCTATCAGAGTAAAGATTTTGCTATTTGTTTCAGATGATGTTCTTGATCAGATCATGAAAGAATAAGGGCTGAGAGAGAGCTAAAGAGAACTGAATTTCTCCAGTGGAAGTGTGAAATATTGGTTGAAAGGCAGAATATGTTAATATTGTCAGAGATGATACAGGAGTAATGGAAATTAAAGCTAGGTTAAAAAGGTGTTTAAGAAGCTTACTATAATGCCTGCTACTAAACCGAAGAAGGAAAAAAACCATGAGAAATTACATCTCTCAAGACACTACAGTATGAAGTTCTATCCAGATACATCCTTCAGACAACTTAAAAAAGTTGTTCAGTTGCACAGATGTTCAGAGTTGAAGAAATTCAAAATATTCATCATTTTATGCATTTATACTGAATAGCAAGCAGCTGAAAGTAATTTGCAGCCTTTTAAAGTGTACAATGTTTTTCAAGCATTATTATTTCTTCTCAGATCCATTATACTGTAGCTTAATTAAATGCCCCCATTTGTTTCTGTTTATTTTAATGATACCTTTGCCAGCTTCCCTTGCACATATTACATTTGACAATTTGGAACATTGATAGTGTACTGTTACTTACATAACAATGACGAAAAAAGAGAAGAATTGGAAGAGGAAGATTCACCTCTAGCCTGTTCTAGGATTGTGGCATGTTGTTGCCACTTCAGTAAATCTCCAGTTTTGTAGTTTTTCTATACCTGAAGTGAAACCTAGCCAATGTTGTTTTTTCTGTTTCAATAGCTTATTTGTTTTAACAATGGATGGGTCTTTTCATGAAGCTTCAGACAAATATAAGTTTAAATTGATGTTACTATGATCTAATTAAGAAGCATTCATTGTAAATATTTCAAATTTCAAAAACCAGGCAACTGGGCCCTTACTGTTAGCTCAAAAGTCAAGCGATTCACATTGATGTCTTTACTTTTTGTCATAAGCTCTGCTTTTGTACTGTACACTTACACTCTTTCTTATTTAAGAACTTTAAGTTTAATATTTCTTCATATTGTGCTTGTTGAATCACTGAACCACAAGGAAAAGCTTTTGAAGAAAGAGATACGTTTCATAGAATAATTCCTATCAGACATTTATTCTCTGCTCAACAGCAACATTAAAACAAGTGGGGTAAAATGTGTTTTTGATCACATTTATTTTAAAAATAAATAGGAATTAGTCAGATGGCTACATAGTCTGCTCTAACACACACATTGTGATTGGTACAGTAACTGTGCCATGGGACATACAATAATATTGATGAGATGTCAAATAAGGTCATGTAATAGACATTATAACACCCCCAGGCATGTTTTCTACAGCAAAGTAAAAATGCCTGTGTTACAGCCACCCTGTTTCTGTGCACTTTTTTTCTGCAATTGGTCCAAACGGAAAAGGATTATCAAATATGATCATTCGCTTCTATATGTACTTTTTTTAAAATTATTTATGAGACACTACAGCGAAAGATTTGAGTTAGTTCTGTCTCATATAGAGCCCTGCAAAATATTCACACCCTTACAATGATGTCCCATTTTGTGGAAATACAACTTATTTATACATTTCTTAAGTGAATGCTCAACTAGAACAAATCAATGGGTGAAAGAAGTTATATGTCACCAAAACTGCAAATGAAATCAAAAACTTAAATATGTTGCTTGAATAAGTATTTACCTCTCTATGGCAACCCTAATTTAGTTAAAGTAGGTAGATGCATCGGCATGCATAGGTTGCAAATTCACATACCGATGAAGGCTCCACAGCCGAAACATTGTTTCTTTTTTTCTGTTTTCAGCATGCAATAAACCTTTACTTGATCCTACTTTTAAGATGCATAAAATTAATTTCATACATCAGTTATTTGATTAATCAAAAATTAGTTAAATGGCCTCTGTGTGAAGTAATAGTGGATCACATGGTTTCACCATACAGAAATTCAAGACAAAATTTAACCATGAAGCTCAAGAAGTTTCAGAACAACTCAGACAGTTGGTCAAAAAAGAACAGATCAGGAGAATATTATAAAAAAATAAAAGGCAATGAATATCTTGATGAGGATGGTGTAGTCCATCATTAAGAAGTAGAAGGTGTATCATACCATCCTTACACTGCCTGGATCAGGCTGTCCCTAAGCAGCTGGGCTAGGATGAAACTGATTAGTGATGCCACCTTGAGGCCAATGTTGACTTGAAAAGAGCTACAGAGTTCAATGACTGAGATGAAAAAGAGGAGTCAACTATATCCCAGTCACTCCAGAAAGCCTTTATGGCAGAATGGCAAACCCATCTCAAACCCCCCAGTGGAGTTTGCAACAAAACACACAAACATGTGCAAAATGATTTTGTGGTCAGATGACACATGAAGGCAAGCATCTTAAATACAAAGCCTTATGTCTAGCACCACCCATTCAACACCATCCTTACAGTCATGCATGATGGTGGCAGCATTTTGTTATGGGGTTGCTTCTCACCAGTGGGGATTGGTAAACTGGTCGATGTTTAAGGGAAAATAAGGCAAAGTATGGGCAAATCCCAGCCGAAAACATGCTTCAGTCTGCTGAAGACTCAAAACTGGGACATACTTCCGCTTTCAGTAGGATATTGACCCAAAGAACTAGGATAAAGCTATTCTGGAGTGCTTTAGCAACTGAAAATCCATCGCTGAAAAGGAGATTCACCATTTTTTGGGTTAGGGTGGTGAATTGATATGTACTGTAATTAAATCATTTTTTTTATTTTTCTTTGTAGTTTTTGCTAACATTTAACTTGTGTCACCCGTAAAAGTGTTGATAAAAATAAAAGCCACACCAACACTGCCTACAGTATATCCAAAATCATTTTGTGATTTCAAAGCTTTGAGAGGTCCATACAAGTTACAGAATGCTATGATGTGAAATTATTAAAAGGGGTTCAATAATCAGGTGCATTAAATATCTATTTCACCTTCCTTCACTTGAAAAACACTCTAGTTTGTGAATTTCGTTTTTGCGATATGAACAAAAGTACAGCTTTAACAACCAAAAAAGCAGACAATCTATGGGTATGTAAACAGCAATCTGCAAACTAACTTGTGTCAATATCAAAATTATTAACTCATTAACTTTCCATTCTCTTACCAATGCTAATTATGAAAACAACCACACACACCAAAGATGGACTCTTCTCAATTTCACACAGTGACTACTGAATAGAAAATGTCTCAACATTGAGAATCTGCTTGTTTTACTCCTGAAATTCTATGAGCCACAGGAAATGGCTTGTAAAGTATACCAGGCTACATGGCAAAGACTCTGGACAGTAGATTGGAGGAGATCAGTGCCTTAACAGATGAGTCATAGTTCAGTTTAAGATTTAAAAAATGATGAAGGGCTATGGAGATAATTAAGGGTGAATCACTCTGACCCTGTGCTGAACTGACTTGAGTTTTTCAAGTGAAGTGACCCACAGTTCTGTAGCTCCAGATGTAATGACTGACAACACCTTTTCCTGAATATATTGCCTCAACTCATATATTCTATTAATGAACAACTGAAGCACACTTCTATGTTATGAAAATGGTTTGTAATCTGCTATTTATACATAATCTGATAGAGATTATTAAAAATAATGAGCAAACAAGCTAGTATATGAATAAACGATTTCTTCACTAAAGAATTATTCACAGTTCACATGCTCCGTCCATCAGTATTGGATTCAAATGTACTCAGGTTTTTTGTGTTGCAGAGTTAAAATATAATTCTAAAACTACACTGCAGATTCTGCTGCAATGATATTGGTGTTTTCTTAATTTCATTCCTTTATTTACTTTAAGTTTACCAGTTATCACTACTTTATTGGGAGTAGGGATAGCATTTGATCAGTGATGAGATGGTCTTTGTGTAATGAAGTAGACAAATGTTCTGTTCACATACACTGTATATCCACTTGAGGGCTTGAATAGTTCTGTTCCAAACCTTATAGAACTTGGCACACAGAGCAAGACAAATCTAGATTAATTCTTAACTATGTAACAAGATTCTTTGAGAAGACCACCATGAAGATGAAGTTCTTAAATTAATCTAGGGTGTTTGATTCCTGTTTTCTTAGGTGAAACATTTGTAACCAAATAAGGAATACATATACTGTATGTATACATATATACATACATATAGGAGCCCAAGAGATTGTTAATCAAATTGCAGTAAAGAAACCATGACCAGATGGATTAGCTGCATGACACAACACTACCATTTAGGAATTACATTTCAGTTCTTAATTAAGGGATTTTATTTAATGACATCCATTTGTTGTACACATTTCCAGTTAAGGAAGTATGTAGGAAAATGGAAGGCCCAGGTGAATACATTTAACACAATTGCTGCCCTGATGTCTCTACCAGTTCTGCACCACGATAGTTTTTAGATTAACCCATTAGAGCTGTGAGTGTTGCTACAATAAAATGAAATAAAGTACCCAGTAAATGTTTTGATAACCTGCTCAAGAGGGAACTTTTTGACTTCAACAGACAAAAGCATAGTATATTGTTACATTTAAAGGTGTGCAGTTTATACATTCCTGGAGGGCATACAGTAAAACAGCTTTACAAACAGATAATGTAAAAAGCATCATTATCCGTGTTCCATATCCTCCGTATTGGACCAAAAAAATCTTATATACAGATGTTTGCTTTAAAGCCCTCGTACTGGCAATATTTCCCTTCTTTGGATTTTATTGATTGTTGATTAAATACAATGTCAAAGTTCTCGGGAATAAAATATGCTTTGAAAAGTTAATATCTCTCATTCAGTCAATTTGTAATGAGAATGTTCAAGGGATTCCTCCGTAAACTGATAATCAATCCTTTGTTGTGTATTGTTTTAATTTGCAACAGTAAAATTCATGCAATGTAATCAACTAGCATTAAGTAACAGCAGGAAAAATATGGAACTTTACAGAATGCTAAAACTGTATTCCTAAGAGTTTTCTTAAGATCTTTTAGGTATCATTTAATTATACTCTTGAAAATAGCACACCGTCAAGATCTTCATTCTGTTTTTATGACATAATGTTTAAAAATATTAATAATATCACAAAATATTTCAATTTTTAAGTACCAAATATTTCAGAACCTTCCAGTTTTGAGTGACTGGTGAAATAGGAAGATTTCAGCAGATGAATTTCTCTGCGACCTACTGTATCTAGATTTTGGGAAACAGCACATTATATGACAGGCTTAATAAAACATTCTAAAGAAGAGAGATTATAGTGGTTTCAGTGGCCTAAAAAATGAGGGGATTCATTTATCAAATACATTGGTTTGAACTCAGATCCAGAAAATAATTGACCATCCATAAAACACTCCTTAATTCTTAAAAATTCATATGGAAGCTTGTCATAACACACTGCTTCACCCATGTCAAGAATTATATGAAGTGTGAAGCATTTTTATTTCCATCTGGAGAACGTAAGCTGTTTTTAAAAAAGAAAGTTGCACTGCGTGTACCTGCTAGTATAAATCATGGGGAAGGATTGTAATTTGGTTAGAACCTTGTAACACAGGCATTGTCGAAGGGCAGACTAAGCTTGACAGATATATAAACCCCCCAAAAAGGTTCTCACGAAGAAGAAAAAAAACAGCAGAAAGCATCCATGGCATGCCGCTTAATTTGAGTTCAGGTCTCTTCAAAGGATCACTTTTAGATGGGTCGGCTTCCTCTTTAGTTCTCAGGGCTAGACTAAGTAAGAAGGCCCTCTCTTGGGACTAAAGGCATGCCACGGCATAACACACTCATTTTCCGCTATTTATCAGCTCCTGTATTCTTCTTTTCCACTTTACCATTCATCGCTATTAGGTTTTACTTTTTTTCTAAAAGAGACCTATGATTCACCACCAGGATAAGATCAAAGTTACTATTGATCAATGACTCAATAAGAAATGGGGTGAAAGGTTCCAGGCCATCAGCACCCCTCCAGATACCGCAATCTCAATTTTATTTAATGAGGGTTCATTCTTATGGATAAGTGACAGAATCTTAATAACCTAGCAGCTGACTTAACTTGCTTATTTTCTCTCTGCACCCTAAAATATTCACTAATTAGCAGTTTAAATTTTACTTTCCTGGAATAATCGTATCACTGATTCTGTGGCAAGACCTTTTGACATAACTTACAGCATTCATTATTGATTACTGCTACATCAGTAGAGGTCTCCCTAAAATCATTCTGGTAAGATGAAAAACAAGTGCCTGATTCAGTATTTTAATGTATTCTATATTCAAAGGTAATGAAGATGAACAACTAATTAAATTGTATTAAAGGATAAAAAAATCTTAAACATTAAATGTTACCTTTTATGTTACCTTATGTTTCTTTTTTTCTAGACACTTGTTTTAACGAGTTTGGAAAAAAAAACACCTGAAGTGATTATATTGTTAAATTATGGCCATCCATTATTTGTAAATGTGTAAAAATGTCGTGAAATGTAGTTTGTAATAAATTATGAATTTAGAAGAGGGTTTTGGGTGGCTTTTACAGAGACTCCTCTAAAGATATGTAACTAATATGTACACCTCCTTAAAGAATTAGTAAAAACAAAGGGTGTATAAACTAACAAAATGAAAACAAAATGCTTTTTCGCAGAACTAGAAAGAGTGCAGTGTCTTGTGGATTTATATGCTTGTGAGTAGTTAAAGAATTCCTTTAAGTATTATTTACTTACAGGAGAGCTCAACTGCAGGTATGGAGAAGGAAAATGTTGAGAGCATAATTTCATGCGAGTGGCAGTGCCTCTTGGTTATTATTAAACGCTTATTAGACGTTTGTAATCTTTTTAAACACGTCTTAAATGGTTATTTATAATTAGTTTTCGAGTGTTTAGTCTGAAATTCGAATTCTTGTACTTTAATTTATTGATTTCAAAATGATGAAACCCAAAAACTATGTATGTATGCTTTTCATTGCCATCCAATCCGTTTCAATCAACTTTCACCGAGTTGGCTCGCCACAAAAGAGTTTTTTAATTGTTATTTTTTGCATATTGTCTTTTTGCAGCATCACCGCACCGTCTACTGCTTAATACGCGCACTTCAACTACAGCGTATTCAAACAACTTGATTCCAGGTTCTTATCCCCACTTATCGCTTATGATAAATACAAATAATATCTACTTTTTTTCTATGCAGCACCCAAATAAGAAATAATGCGACCTATTCTGATACCTTTACCTGTAAACCTGCGAACTTTTCTACGGAATGTTTTATCAATTTCTCCAGCAGGTTCTAGACCGTTGACAGACTAAGTTACGTGATTTATTGTTGGTAAGCCACAAACATTAAAACACTGCATGCCACAATACCGATCATCAAGTTATCAAATACGGTAATAACACGTGTATAGTCCTAGTATATACACCTGCAAACTTGATCTTTAGTTTTAGGATGCGATTTCAAAAGTAATAAAATCAATGTTCCGCCAATTGCCCTACATTATAGAACATGGCTTGATGTGACGTCTTGTTGCCCCTAAAGAGTTAATCGATGGGTTTGAGAAAGGACAAAAACAGAAATCGGCACTCTTTCCTGTCCTGTTTGAAGGAGATGCGAGTTGGCAGCACTGAAAAAGCTTGAAGATTAATGGTGTAAAGGGGGGCTCTGACAGCTTTTCCGCTGCTTGCAGTCCTCCTGGGTGGGCCGATTGGTCTTGGATGTCACTTTTGCTACTTAATCTTGTGTATCTGAAACAGTCTGACGTGTTTGGCGAGCCCGGACTGTCCAGCTCTGTATAGACATCAACAGGAGAGTCAGATAAAAGGAAACGGCGCTGGATTATTCCTCCCCCTCCTTTTCCTTTCTTTTTTAAGTATCTGAAGCACTCTTCAACACAATGATTACCGAGGCCCCGAAACTTAATAATATTCTCGAAGACCCGAATTTCTTCACAATACAATTCGAAGTAAATAGGAGAACTGTCTAAAAACCATTGGTGCTTCAAAGGCACTTACAAAGACAATTCTACTACTATTAATAATAAATAATAATTTATCGTAAAATTATCTATTTTGTTATAAACCATCTCAAACACTTCCCAAACTTGCATAATTTCTGCAATTGCAACATGACTTAATTGACTTTTTGCACCTTTTCGTTTCATTTGTCACAGCAGCCTTAATGTTTAATAAGTGAGCATCGCTTTTCCTGGAATTGAAGACTTGTAGTTCTATATATTTATATCATGGTCACTGTGTCCTTTTCATTTTAATAACCTCAATGGAATACTTGATCTATTTTACAGATATATTTTAGCTAACAGTCATTTTTAGTTGGTTCTGACATTATCCTGTTAATAACGGAAATCTAGAAAATTATTAAAATACGACTCCTGCCAGTCTGCACGAGTTCTTCACACTCAGTGTTAAAAGCTCTCATCATTTGCTTCTCCCCTTTCAGCGTTCTCTCGTCAATGTATGAATGGACATGGCGACTGATCAAAACCTCAAAAGCATTTTACTTATTTTATGGAATAGAGGGATTCCCAGACAGATTACCGTTTTTAAATGAGCAGCTGTTCGCCTTCTGCTGGTTATGTTTGTCTGGCAAATGGGCTCTGGCTGTTTGGGTAAATCCTGATACGGAGCTCAACTCCAAGTGGCAGGATATGGCTTAACTGTTCCTATACAAACTCAGTAACCAAGCCTAACGTTTTGCAGGGGCTAGGTGTGAATATCTAAAGAGATTGTCTCTGAAAATATACAGTACATGGGGGGTACATGGGGAAGATTTCTCTGCCTCTGCCTCTGCCTTTTGAAAAAATCTTCAAGGAAAAGAAGTACTGGAATATTGCATCACTCTGATCATGCCTGATCCACTAGAAACATTTTAAAATAGAATCTATGAAGGAAATGCGAAATGCCTTTCTGAGGAACCGTTACACATGTTATAGTTAAGTTATACAGATATTTTTTTCTTTCCATTTGAATATTATCATTTTTATATGATAAAACAATGGATGTGCTATAAGGCTAATCATGAGCTTTTCTATTGAATTGCTTTTTTACTTTCATATATTTCATTCTCTGAAATCCATCAATGATGTCAAGTACAGATTCTAAATTTATTTACTGATGTATTTAGTGCAGCACCATTTATGCACCTCAACATGTCATTTATTACAGAGTTTAAAACTAAATGTGTATTCAATGTTTATTTCCTTGGCTGTTTTGTAAATAACCTTAAGTAAATGTAATATAAAAAAACAAAATTTGCTAAATAATCCTAATTAATGTAAAGAGCTATAATGCCACAGACAGAAAACATGCCATTGAGCATGAGTTAGTATCCATCGCCACTCCATTAATATAATTAAACCATTTATGGTCATTTGTAAGTCCCGAGGTCTCACCATACCTACTGACTATATCAACACATTGTTCAGAGAGACTTTTCATTCCTTTGACAGCAAGGCCCTGAAGCCCTGTACTTCACATCTATTGAACCTTTAGAGAAGATGATTCATTGGTAACATCTTGGGTGAAAATCTTCCACCTTTTGTAGTTGTTGCCACAGGCCTCTGTGTAAGTACAGTATATTATATTTCCTTGGTTCATTGCCAGTCTCTGTAGTTACAGTACATATTGTTGACAGGCCAATTGTATATTGTCACATGTTCAAGGTCATTGTTGTGGTGAGAGAAAAAGTCAAAGGATGAACTGCGATACTGCTGGGTTTTGTATTGTATCACTAAACCCAATGCATTCTGAGGTATTGAATGTATTGTACTCATACTGAATTTTACTTTAAAATGTTGTTGTAAAGTGCATTTGAGATGACCTGATTTGCCCAGACTATTGAGCTACTCATTACTGTTCATGCACTATTATGGCAAACTGGCATTTCACCTCCCTCTGTCTGCAGTATAAAATTGCAATGATTTCATCAACCGTGCTTTTGTAATAATGCTTATACAGAAACAAATTCCCCATGTCTGAGGCACCATTGATGAGATATCACTTTCAGTGCAGTATTTGTAAAAAACATCATACACTCTGCTGACTATGAGTCAGCTTACTTAGTCTGTATAGCTGACTTATTTGAGTAGACTGCTATGCTATCATAAACTTGGCTTTCTGTGTAAAAGGGTTTGTCTCCTAGTGGAAATAATTGGGCATATCCAGTTCTAAGAGTTAAGTTAAAATATTCAAATTAAATTTACATAAGCAAAAAAAAACAGTACTTGGATTATTTCAAATTGTGTATAAAGTTTTCATTAAGAGACAATTAAATAGTTCATAAAATCTTGTAGTGTAATTTATGTGTTGTTTTGCAATTCGTATTGTGAAGGATGTATTTACAATATAATATGGTAAGCATCAAAAGATCCATATGACTTTTTCCTGGAACAAGATGACAAAAATACTGACTTTTATTAAACAGACATGACAAAGGTGAATTCATTATGCTGATTTACAGTACACCAGTCAACAAAATAATTGAAGGTCACAGTCCAGTGACCACTAAAGAAAACAATGTAACTTAAGAAAGCTTAAAAACAAGAGGAGGCCATTTAGGCCATCTTGATTGCTGGTTCCTAAATAGTCTGAGGTTATCATTCAATTCTTTCTTGATCTTTCTGAATCAATTTGAGCTGTACAGCCTTGTGGAAGTCTGTCATATTTCCTTCATAGAGCCTGGAAAAACTTGTGCCTGTTCACCAGCCTCATCCTTAGATGACACGTCTTCCCAGCTCATCCCATTAATGTTCAATGGGCTTGATTCTGGATAATAGGACAACCATAGCATAACTGTTACATGAACATCTCGCAAGTAGTATGTTGTTACACACGATCCTACGATTTGCCATCAATCACCCCAAATAGAGTTGTATACACAAGACATTCCTACTACGACAATCACCCTTGGACCTCCCTATCAATTTACATATTTTACACAACACCTACTGTTGTAATTTTCGTTCTGTATGTCTGACACCTGATGTCCATCAGAGTGGATTTCACAAAACCTTGATTTATTGCTACAGAAAACGTGGCTCCACTGCAGGTGTGTTCACCAGCAGTGACTTATTCCAGGCTCCAACATACTAGTTGTGACATTCAACAAGTGTAGCACTGACATAATCAATGTTACACCAAAAATATCAATATCACAGTTCTATATACATTTATTTTGTTAAAACTTACATGCATAGAGTGAAACTTATATGCATAGAGTTTCTTTTGGTACTCATTATGTTGATAAGATTACATATAAATTAATATATGTCCCTAGTTAATGTTCATTGCATATTAACTGTTGTGATTCAGTTCATAATAACACAACAGATCAATTCATATTAGTAGATTAATGTATGCGAGTGTGTGTACATACTGTATCTTAAAACCAATACAACAGACTTATGAAAATAAACTAGATGTATTCAGACATTGTTAATGTGAAAAAAAACTCTTAAAAAAAGGTACCAGCCATTAAAAGTGGAGATTTCAGAAACTGAGGCAAAGTTACATAGAACTATTTGTCTGCCTTATGGCTCTTGGATCCTGGGTTTGATTCTGGGTTACCTGTGTGAAGTATGCATGTTGTCCATGGAGGTATTCTCTTCAGTTTCCTATTAAAAACTAACTGGTGTCTTTAAATCGTCCCTATAATGTGTATGTGTGTGTCGTACAATGGCCACCGACTATACCATCCAGTGCATAGTCCCTCCATATGCAGCTGGGATCGGCTCTGAGTTTTGGTGACCCTTACCACAATAAGAGGCTTTCTAATAATGCATTGGTTTCTTTCCCTTATTGTGCTGTTCTTTATTCTTCCCTCAGACATTATTCACTGTTTGATATCTATTTAAAAAATGTTTACTACTGTTCCCGTGATAGTGTTTTTTTCAAAAATATTTTTATTTACTGTATTTGTCATTTAAACATGAATTATCTTCAGTAACACAAGAAAATGCTTGCTCACCAGTTTAAAAGTTGGAATAGTTTTTGGTCATGCTTAAGGCCCTCTTGACAACAAAGCCCTTCTGCAATTTCTCCCTTCCAAATTTATCAGTGGTTACACTGCAAAGGAAAAATACAGTGAAATTATGTGAAACCACTGCAAATATGATACTGTATTATAACAATTGTAAACATACAAACACTTCAGTAGCAATTGACATTATATTTTTTAAGTGGTGGTGTCAAACACTCCACTGTAACTGAAAGACATACAGTGCCTTCAGAAAGTATTCACCCCCATGGATTTAATACATTTTGTTATTTGTTAAGTTACAAACTGAAATAAAGAATTTATATGGGATTTGTCACTAATCTACACAAAATATTGTGTACTGTCAAACAAAAGTTCTGGATTTTTTTCATGTAATTTAAAGAAAAACATTGAAATGTCTTGATTTAATAAATATTCACACCCTTTGCTATCTCACTCCAAATTAAGCCCAGGAACATCTAATTTACTTGAGTTTATTCTAAAATTTTAATGGAGTCCCCCTGTGGTCAGTTTAATTGGTTGACACGATTTCAGAAGCACAATATCTGTATATACAAGGTCCCTCAGTTGACAGTGCTTGTCAGGGTAAAATCTCTCCCATGAAGACCAAGGAGCCGAGATAGAGCTCTGAGGAGGCAAGGAATTAGAGGGGGTATAAAAACATGTCTTGAAAACAGCAGTCAGGTCCATCATAAAGAAATCCACCCAGACTCTTCCTAAACAACTGGGCAAGAAGAGCCCTAGTCAGAGGAGTGATCAAGAAATCTAATGACCACCCTGATTACACTACAGAGTTCCATGGCTGAGATCAGAGAGCCAGAGAGCTCCTATGGGAAAGTGGCTTGGCAGAAGCCAATAGCATGCCTGGAGTTTGCAAGCAGGCACATGGCAGACCCTGAGACCACATGGTAAACAATTCTCTGGTCTGATTAAACAAAAATTGATCTTTTTGGCCTGAATGCAAAGTGCTGTGCCTGGCACATACTGAACACAGCTCATAACCCATGGAACATGATATGTACAGTACCATGAAGAATGGAAGTGGTAGCATCATTTTATGGGAATGCTTCTCAACAGCAGGGACTGGGGCACTTGAGGGAACAATGAATGGAGCCAAATATGGACAAATCCTTAAGGAAAACTTGCTTCAATCATCAAAATAACTTAGACTGGGGTGAAGATTCACATTCCAACTGAACAAGGACCACAACAATACAGCCAAAGTGAGGCCAGAGTAGCTTCAGAACATAAAGGTAAATGTCCTTGAGTGGTCCAGCTAAAGCCCAGACCTGAATCCTGCTGAGAATCTATCGAAGGACTTGGAGACTGTGATTCACTAATGCTCCCCATGCAATCAGACAGCTTGAACAGATCTGCAAGGAACAGTGGATGAAAATCCTCAAATCCAGATGTGGAAAGTTGATTCAGACATACCCAAAAAGACTTAAAGTTGTAACTTCTTCTACAAAGTATTAACCTAGGAGAGTGAAATAGTTCAGTAAACAAGATATTTCAATTTTTTCATTTCCACTTTTGAAATTGCTGCACATGTTCTATAAATCAAGGAGAAAAACATTTCAATGCATTAAAAATTCTGATTGTAACACGATAATAATAATAAATAATTGCTTACACTTATATAGCACTTTTCTGAACACTTCACTCAAAGCGCTTTACAGGTAATGGGGACTCCCCTCCACCACAACCACAACCAATGTGCAGCATCCACCTGGATGATGCATTGGCAGCCATAGTGCGCCAGAACGCTCACCACACATTAGCTATCAGTGGGGAGGAGAGCAGAGCAATGAAGCCAATTCATAGATGGGGATTATTAGGAGGCGATGATTGGTAAGGGCCAATGGGAAATTTGGCCAGGATGCCGGGGTTACACCCCTACTCTTTTCGAGAGTAATTGTTCAGAGTGGCGTATACTTTCTAAAGGCACTATACAGTATGTTTCAAATATGATCCAATATGATCTTAGGATGCACAGGGCTAGTCCAAAAGTGCATGTTCTGAGGAGGAGCAGGAAAGCCTTCATAAATTATACATTTCTTATTTTAACAGGTAGCTGATTACATCAACAGTGAACAAAGGAGGAGAATGAGAGGATGTTAGAACTTGGTACTAGAAATCATGAGCAGAGAGGATGAGAAAGAATATTGGGGTATTAATGGTGCTACCGCACAGTAATCTAATATGGTATATATTGTATTGAAGCAACTAAATATGGCTGCTTTGTTCTGTGCTTGATTATGTGGGTTACATCACAAGACTTGGGCATCAAGCAGATAATCACAGAGCTTGACTATGCACTGACCCTTTGTCACTGCTTAATGAACTGACCTTTTAGAGGCATCCTTAGTACACATCCAAAAAATTACATCTGGCTGTTTGGAGTCAAGGAATTTAAGCCTTGATAACTTGGAACATGAAATAATGGCTTGTACCCTAATAAATGTTTTTACTTCTTTTCATGGAATCTCTTTGGCTCTAACCTATTTTTATAAATATTGTTTTGAACCTGATATCATAACTTTTATTGCCTGAATGGCAGCCAAACATGGGTACTGTTTCTTTCACTTTACTTTCGACCACGTAGCCAGCAACAGACTATCAACAACTAAGGATTTTTAACCAGGATAATATCATTTATAGACGTAATGCAAAAGCTGTCATATTTGAAAGCATTTGTGTTTTTTCTAAAATCAGCCCACATAGTGTCATCATTGTGACTCTTTTCCACTCCTCTTGTAAACAGTTTGTATTGAATGGTACAGTATGTCTACCTACAAATCTTGGCACACGATCTTCATAGTGTAGGTTTAATTGGTCTCAAAGTTTTAAATAAAGCATAAAGGTGATGTTTATTATCGACCTTTTCCTGTTATTCACTTTTCAGTAGTTGCGTCTCTTAAAGGTCAAATAGCTTTGCAATGGAAAAAACAGTAAATAAGACTTGTGCACATTTTCATGTATGTTTTTATACCAGGAAAAAAAAAACATTGTTCAAAGTGTCAGTTGTGAATTTCTAAATCTGAAAATGTGCATGTTGAACCCATCATTACTCAAACAATTTGATCTTTTCTTCCATTTATGCACTGGCCTTTCTGGACGCAATACAAACCAGAGCAGAAGTGATACAAAGTGTTCCACTGACTTGTCAGCGAATGTGACTTTGTTTTTTAAACTGATTCTATTGCAGGTTGTTTCTAATCCTTCAAAATTGCAACTTAAACCTCAATATTATGAGAATGCAGCACATTATGTGGTACTGTATGTTATTAATTAAATTGTCTTTTCAGTGTACTGTATGTGACGGACTGTTAAGGTTTTGTCTTAGCTTTTCTGTCACTTGAATAATAACATCACATTATTATTTTCTAAAACCACTTACTCAATTCAAGGATACAGTGACCAAGAGTGTATTCCAGGAAACATTGGGAACAAGACGGGATACAACCTGGATGGCATGTTAATCCATTGCAGGACACACATGCACACAAGAGGGCTAATTTACAGAAGCCAATTAACCTACATGCCCAGAGCCTACAAAGCCCCATGTCCAGAATTGAACCTAGGGTCCCAACACTGCAAAAAAGCAATGGTAACCACTTCACTGCCATCAGTCTCTTGGATTATCGTCAATACTTACTGAGTCTTAAACTTGTGGCTTTTTCATAACCGAACACAAGTAAAAATTTAAGGAAAATACCTATGATCGAATTTTTTCCATCCCTTTTAATACCAGACAGGAATCCATCACAGGACACACATAAATATGCACACACTTACATGAGGATCAATTTTCCCAGAATTAAGCAACCAGTATATCTTGGGACTGTGGGAGGACAGTGGAGCAGAACAGACAGTAATGTTAACAACTGTGCAACCCTGCCACCTATCATGGAAATGACTTCTTTAAAGAGATATTTCCAAATAGTTTAAAATCCATTTTACCAGAACTATAAATGGCACAGTCATTCAATTACTGAACAAGATCAAAATGCACTCAAATGGAAAGAGGCTTCCTCTCAATACAGTGACAAAAAAAAGAACTGCAAAAACACACAATATTTTATTAAGAATTAGCATAAGTGGTCAGGATAGTCACTGTGTAATGAAAACATCTGCACTTTTTCACCTTACTTTTTATATACTTTAGCCCAAACATTTCTTAATTGTTGATGAAAGATTATTTGTTTTTGCTGTACAGTTTTGCTGAATGTTTTCCTTTCTCCACAATGCAGACTGTGCCTGTTCAATTGTATTTTTTATTTAAAAAGAGAACATGAACACGACCAAATAAAACTGTCCACACCATCTGCAGGACACCATTTATCTATTTTTTTTACAGAACATACTATAGCACACATGAATTAGAGATAGTGATATTAACATGAAAATTAAAGGTTTAACATTTAAATCACAGTTACCTGATAAATAATTATTAATGGTTTGTAGTCCATTATAAGCAGCAATTGAAATTTTGATATCCAAAATTTTACTTTTGTTTTTAACTGACAGGCACTGTACAATATATGGGAAACTGTTAAAGGTTTGAAATTGTTCACCCAGAGCTGGGACATCAAAAGCCATTGAATATGACTACACAGAATCTGTCTGGTTGATATGTTCCTTCATTATAAGTAGGCATATTGATACTCACAGACAGGAGTACCATCCATTGAAAGTAAATAATACAAGAAGACTATATATGGTATTATTTTGAGTTTTAGAATGGTTTTAATGGTTTAATCTCATAATTGAAATTCCCACATTTCAATTAGAAGAATTCTAGATAATATACAGTATGTACTTGCGTTAATAACTGATGAATAGATGGTACACATAAGTGATAATTGTTAATATTGGGATAAGTGGTGTGCCTCAGGGGTCTGCATTAGAACCACTGTTGTTCCTAATTTTAACACTGATCTACATTCCGGTATAGTTAGCAAACTAGTCAGAATAACTGATTATATCAAAATATGAGGATTGGTGAACACTGCGGAAACTACAAGAGAAATAAGTCTTAGACCAAATTCAGGACTGGGCAAAAACATGATAGCTGATATTGAATGTACTGTAGGTAAGTGCAAGGTGTTGCATGCAGGTAGAAGAAAATAAAGTATACAATGGAAAACACTGAAGCTGAATACTTATTTATTTGAAACATGATTTATGTCTTCCAATCAAAGTGAAGCAATATAAAAGAAAAATATAATAAGATAATTTACAGATTTTAATCAAAGGATGTTATTTCAAACAATAAAATGGAATGTGACGCACAGTGATCTCATTTCAAATACTGAGTACAATTTGGTCACTGCGTTGCAGAAAAACATATTGCTATTTTGGAATCAGTCCATAAAACAGAAACTAGTTAAATTCTTGGCCTTAAACAATGTCAGTGATGACAGCAACAGAATCGTTTTTTAGATTACTTTGAGCCACTGACAAAATTAACCTAGTGGAATTTGCCATAATTAACAATATGACAAGTAGAAATGTAATAAAGTTCAGTGTAAATAAATACATTTAATTATTTATATGTAAACAATAAAAAAGTAATTATACACAATATATGTACTATATTTATATATCCAGTTGGATGAGGATAGCTGAAGAATGTAACTCTTAGGGAGGCCGTCATCCACCAGTAGATTAAAATTTATATACAGTATATACAGTATGCAACCTACTCAATTTGAAGCACACAGGGCTCAGATTCACAAAATACATCCTTCACATGGTAGAGTAATGAGAGGAGGTGCTTAACTCCCTTCCTTATGGGGTCCAGGGATGGAACCCTGCTGGGAACAATTTAAAACAGCTTATCAAAACAATCCTGCAAGTGTTTGAACTTTGGGGAGAAACTGAAATACATGGAACAAACTCTAACGTACACAGGAAGATCATGCAGACTCCACACAGATGGCCAACCAGGTCTGGAATCAAATCAGGGCCTTATACAGTATATACGTATATATATATATTTGAATGTACATATAAATATGTTGTAATTAATATATGAAAAACATTTTTTTTGCTTCGTTGACCTAGAATCAGTGTTTGCAAAGAATGCAATGACTGATGAATTTGTGTCATGGAACAGCGACTGCAACTGCTGAGTGGTGAGATTCCAGAAAGAAAGAGAAAGAGAAAATTTGTCCCAATTCTTCCCATCTTTCAGCTGATTTGAATATTCAGCTAGTTTAAAGATGATTTAGCATTACATTTTATACATTCTAAAGCAAAATCAGTATATTCTTGTCTGAATACAAGTTCACATTTACTTGCACAGTGTATTTTTTAACAGAAAACAGAAGACATTTTCATGCAAAGGATTGTGGGTGTCTAGAATAAATAACTGAGGTACACTGTTGAATCATGTTGCCTGGGATACCTTAACAAAAGGCTGTATGAGGCCTTTGGATCTATAAGTTACTGGCGAGAAAACAAGAAAGATGGGCCGTATTGATTCCTTTTATTTGTATCCCTTCCTCTATTCATATGTTCTTGTTTTTTTTCTTCAATCCGATTAGCTTAGAACTTAATTGAACCTCTCAAGATGAATCTCAATTACACATTCATAAACATAAATTTACTGTGGTCACATAACAATGGATTTAAACCTGTGTGGTTTTCTTTAAAAAATATTTGCTTCAGCCACAAATATTCACTTGTAAAAGAAGATGAATAATTGGTTTCTAGGTAGGTGTTCATCCCTTCCAGAAAAGCAGAATTAGTCCAGAACTGGTGAATGGTATCGGCTGTGAACATACTGTTTTTTCTTTCATAAAGCAATTGTAACAGTGAAACCATTTATTCAGTTTAGACTAAACAAAATGAGAGGAGTCAGATTACTGGAAACAAAAGATACAGAGCAAATGAAATTTGATGTTGGTAATTATAAATAAAGGTAAGAAATACATAGTTATAATTACAATACTTAATATAACACAATTATAACCATAGGAGTTAGGAAAAGGACCTAGTGTTGTTATTATTTTATTGCTGTCAGCATTTAGGCTACTCAATGAAGCAATAAAAAACAAATAGATGGCTTGGCTACACAGAAAAGTGTTGAATACAAGTCAAGAGAGGTTATGTTTAATCTGTACAATTAATTAGTTATATCACATTTCTCAAATACTGCATACATTTCTTAAAAAAGGGCTCAAGAACCATTAGAGAAAGTCCAGTAAAGTGCAACAAGACTCATTTAAGAGTTTAAGGAAAAAGTAAGATAAAGGACCTTAATCTTCTCAGTCTCAGTACAAGATGTCCGAGAGAGGATCGAGAGAGGTCTTCAGAATTTCAATATCTGAAAACGATGTTCTTATACAGAGATTCATTAAATCATGGAATGCAATAACAGGACACAACATAGTAAAAGCAAGTTGAAGGGAACTTTGAAGTCTAGTTTGGCCGTAGTGATACATTTACGTGTATAGGAAAACAATAAACACAGAGAGACTTCTAATGATTTCTAATTTCATAAGGCTGGGTAATGAAAAGCTTTCGTTTTCATTTCTGAAAACATAAGGAAAGAGAAACAATATGAAAGGCATTAAGAAACTTAAAAATAAATGGAAAGGACAATTATTAATTGTTTTGTAAATAATGGCTCTGAGATTAAATACACGTCTGTAAGGTCTCTCAGTCAGGTAGTAAATTTCAAGCAAAGATTCAACCATGAACACCAAGAAACTTTCAAAACAACACAGGGGAAAACGCATAAAACCTTTTAAAGACCCTTAAAATCTCTTGGAGCATGGTGAAGTCAATCAATAAGACATTGAATGCATCCAGGAACTGCATAAACTGAGCAGCCGGGCAAGGAGGAAAGTGGACTGTATACTTATGCAAATAACATATTTCGATTTTGGCCCTTTAATTTTTGTTGACATTTACTGAAATTTATCTAACCCTCAGAAGCTGTCAGTTTAATCATTCAGGTTTTGAAAAACATATTCATCTTAAAAGACATATATGCAGCATTTTAGAATTTCACAAAATTCTGTAGGTAGCTTTTACAAGTGTGAAAATACAATTAAAATATGAATTAATAAATCCAATAAGCAGTTAGTAAAGAGTTGTCCTTGATAGACATTTTTTTTATTGAGAAACAAAAATGTCATTACTCTTTGTGTGACCTTCATACATAACAAAAATAAAATCCTATGGGAGACACAGGTACAGTACATAGTAAAGTGCCTATGAAATGCTTTGGATGTGTCCCTGTATTTTATTGTAGCTCACATCTCTTCTAGCTCTCAAAGGATTGAAACAACAGAGGGGTGTTACCATGCACAGGAAATGTCATAAACCATCAGCGTATTTATTGTTAATTTCCTCGTAGTGCCCAAAAATGGCAGGACAGTATTGACTTGCTCAGAAGTATCTGACCTTATATCAAAATTAATTCAGGATGTTGAGTTCTTGATGTTTTTGTTATGTGTTTATTTTTAATTCCAGGACCCCTAAAGTACTTCCTTATGGTACAGTACTGACTCTGCTTAAAGAATTCCAAGAGGGTGACCCCTCACTGTGAGTGTCTGTAAGTGTAAAACTGGCCCTGATGATAGAAACAGGATCATTAGTACCAGCTGTACTTTAGAGAAACATCTGTTGTGCTCCTAGATTTAGTCAACAATCTCTAACAACAAAATCCAGCAGGTAGAAAAGGCCAAGAAGATTCTTTGAAGATTGAATGTTAACAAGGTGTTGCCCAGAAAAACACACAATATTTTTTCTAATTGTGTTTTCCTAATTAGCTGTAGATATATTTTAAAAAGTATATCAAGTCTTCATAAGTGGTTTGAAAAATATACAAGTTCAAATCTGAATTAACAGGTTCAGCATTGTACTAGGAAAATATATGTAATACGGTACATTTAAAAAGAAAAGCTAAAAAATGCTAATTAGAAAAGATTGCTTACTCTTAATATCTGAAGTTGATTAAATGCTTCATTTACGATCTCCTCATCTCAACATATTTCTGCCATTACCTGCCTAACCATAAAAGTATCCCTGATGCTTTTAATGTTATTATGAAATTCTCTCTCTTCTCTGTCATGTACAGAAGAATAACAACCTCACTCTTCTGTCTAACACATCCATAACAACATCTGGTTAATTAAAAACAGATTTTTTTTTTCGAATTTGCATTTGATATGCATGACATTACAAGTGTATATCATATCTTAAAATTTTATCATTAAGAGCTCAGTAAAAACAGATACTGTATGCTTTTCTCATATGTAAAGTGATAAATTGAGATCCCTGTCTCTGTCTCAATACATATGTAATATGCCTGATATAACCAGTTAAGAGTTTTATACAGAGTAGAGAGTGAGATACTTTAATAGTGGTATTTGACTCTGGAGACAGATAAACATTTAGGTATGTCTCCTACAGCTACATTTGCATTGTCTTAGATCATCAATTTAGAATTCACATTGCTGGAGAAATGGGCAGGGTAATACTTCCCAGATTTATGCCTTTCAGGTTCAATTGAATTGTGGATGTTGTTCTTTAGACACCAGAAATGTATATATATGAGATACCTAAATATTATATAACAAAATATCACATTTAAAAGTGAGAACCTACAGTAAGATAACTGGGGAACACCATAAATATAACCTTTCTGCATAAAAAGTAATAGAAAACTAGTAAAATAAACTGTGTAATTGTGATTAGATGCTTAGGCCTGAGGGAAGTGATATTTTTAAAAACAATTCATTGAGCTACAGAGAAACCTTTCTGACTCAGTGGTATCCCTTTCAGAATCCCTGTAATGTCTTTCCACAGCTGGCTATACTGAATTTCCTGCAGGTCACATAACTAGCAACTGCTTAAGTATTATTATGAACAAGGCTTAATTAAAAAAAAACTAACATAATGAATGTCAAATTAAGGACAATAACATAACAGCAATCTGTATGAAAAATCTTTTATTAAGGGACAATTAATTGCAGAATTCATTAATGAGACACAAATTGCCTAAATGTTGCAGATGTACACATGTACTTTAAAGTTCTCTAGCTTTTCTGTTTACATTTGACCAATCTTAAATTGGACTATTATTGCTACACTTCTTACCTTTTTTTTATGCCTAGTTTGTCTTTTGAAAATGAAATGGAACAATCGAACTGGGGTTACTGAAGGACTTAAAGCAAGATAAAAACAGATTCTAAATCAGTAGTTGCAAGCACCTTTTGTTATCAGCTCCTTAGGTGACTATAGGCATCACAGGAATATCTCACAGCTATCACATTGAAAACAGTACCACATTTTCAACACATCAACCAAGAGGCAAAAGCTTTTGCATACTCACAGAAATGGATAACCTGCCAACTGTATATCCCAGACTCCACTGAAGTCTGGTGAGCAAATCACTGGAGAAATTCCCTTGCAATAGGCTTATTAGAGTCCCTTATCACAACTGACAGATAACCTGTGGGAACAATTAGAGTCCTGATTCAATGCATGCACACATACTGCCCATTTTCTTTTTCAATTCACCATAAATGTCATAATAATTAGCAGCAGCATGGAGTAGTGATTAGAATGGTAGATTGGAGATTTGTCCTATCGGGGGTGGGATGTTACTGTTTTAAGTGAGAATTTATTCTCAATTGACTTACCTGCAACAATAAAGGAATGAAGAAAACATCACTCTAATCCCCGTGTCAACTTTTACACAGATGGTAGCTCTTGGTTTCACTTCCAACACACATTCTACCACTGCATGAGTCCAGATAATAAGGAATGCACAAAAAATTAAAACCATATTAAAATTGTGTTGAGAACTGTTAAAATACTCATTTAACAATTCACTTTCAAAGGAAAAAATATTGACATATTTTCTCCCCAGTAATTCAGTATTTTGAGAGTAATCGTTTTAAAAAAATATATTTTAGATTTGTTATCTAACAAATAAAAGGATATCCAAACAGGTTGAAGGGTACTTATAGTCTTTAGGGTATAAGAAAATAGCCCCTTTATTGAGAGGAATTTTCCATTGTAATTCATACATTTTGGCAGGATAACTAGGTAGAATGTCATGTCATACCATACAGTGTTATGGGAGGCCGGAGTCTACCTGGCAAGCAACAAGCGCAAGGCAGGGTACACCCTGTACAGGGCGGCAGTCCATCGCAGGGGCAAGTGGAAGCCAGTCATACAGTACATGGAGACAATTTGGCCACGGTAAAGGCTGAGGGGGGTGGAGGAATTTGGCCTGGTTACCAGGAGAACTCCCTACTCTTATCGAGAAATGCCCGGGGATCTTTAATGACCACTGAGGGTTAGGACCTCGGTTTAACATCTCATCCGAAAGACGGTGCCCACTACAATATAGTGTCCCTACCACTATACTGGGGCATTAGTACCCATACCAACTGCAGGGTGGGCGCCCGCCACTGGTCCCACTAACACCACTTCCAGCAATAACCATAGCTTCCCAGGAGGTCTCCCATCCAGGTACTGACCAGGCTCAACCCTGCTTAACTTCAATGGGTAGCCAGTTGAGAGCTGCAGGGTGATATGGCAGGTGGCTAGGTAGAGAGTGAAATTCAAAATTGCCAAACTACAGTATACTACATGCTTTGGCAATGATTCATTGTGATAACTCATGAAAATACCATTGTCAAGAATACTTTGTTCTTTTTTCTGTGTGATTCTTCTATACATTCAGACAATTTCAATCAATATGGAGAAATGGATTCTAAACACTTTCTGCTTTTTACCATACAAATTGTTATGAGGAATACTTGTATTTTCAGTTACTTATTTCTATTTGCTGTGTAAGTGATTTTTAACTGACATCAGTCAATATAATAAAAAAAGATTAAAAGACATTTTAGTCCAGTAGGACTTATTCACAATTAATTAGACCCTGTCATGTTGTTTTCACCTTAAAATATAGCATTTCAATCAATTGTTTGGTCAATTGACCAAAGGTTATCCATAATTAACTGAAGATTGTGACATACCCAGCTGCAGAAACATTTGTTTCTAAAAAACATTGCTTTCATACATGTTCAGCACTAGTTCACATGTGATCTACCTACATTTTAGATTTTTTACAATAAAATAAAATAATAAAATAAATTCACGTTAAAAAAAGGATGACTGGCTCATCCTGTTTGCCATAAAATCTTGTATTTCTCACACTGACCCTATAACAAGGTACCTGAATATAGAATGTTAATCTTTTAATGATAAAAGATTTTTTGACATGTTCATGCAAGAACAAGTCTTTATTTTTGCAAAAGCACAACCTGGACTATAGACACATCACAAAAGCCATTGTTTTGCAAACTGAACTATTAAAAAGATATCAAAGTATCTTTTTACTCCTTTAAACCTGATCACTTAATAAACACAAAGACAGGGAAAATAAGAGATTAAATATACGGAAAGTCTTGTGATTTTAGACACAACGTGTATCCATCTGGGAGACTTCAAATTGGAACAGATAACAGGATACAGAAATGCAATCTGTTAAAAATTAGTTGAAAGGGCATTTCTGCATTCATCTGATATCTCCAATTAACAAACAAGGCAAAAGTAATCGCAAAGACACTCCTCCTCTATTCAGCCTTTATTGTCAGTACTGGACAGCGGAAATCACGTATAAATCACACATATACACAGTATAACTTGTGAATGACTGTTGGTATTCCACCCAACTGAGCAAACTGTTAAATACAGATTTTTTTTTCCAAGTACAAACACAGGCTTTTGCCCTTCAACAAACAAGATGACCTATAATAAATGTACAAATTCCTGATATTATAAATGAATTACAAAAAAGGCAGCTGAATTGGCTAAAAGGGTATAAAAATTTAGTAGGTTCTATAAATACGACAAAAATACACCAAGCAATACTCTAAAAAGAAGTTTCAGTTATCACAGAATTTTATTAAAATAGTTTTGCACTAAGAACTTTGAGACACCTCTGGCACATAAAATGGAGAGGTGAAGAAATTATGAAAAATGCAGAAAAACAGGGAGAAATTGTGAACACAATTGCAAAGTGTTAGAAGTACAAGCGCATGAATGAGAGCAACAAGACAGAGGTGGCAGACAGGGAGGGGAAGTCTCTGACAGTTGGAAGGCATTAAGCGTCAGACAGGGACTTGTCAAAAACAGCTGTTGTGGCTGCTGATTGATAGTGTTTTTATTCTGCCACCACGAACACACACACAGAAGTAATTTAGCCAAATGCTGAACACCACATACCACAGAGTCTTAATACTCAAGCCTAAAGTTGACTTTTTTCAAAAGATAATGAACGTTTATAAAAAAGAAATGGATCACATATTAAAATAGCCCATTATGCATTTACAGACTTAAGTCAACATAAGACTTGACATTTTTTGGTCTTACACTTCAGTTGAATGCTCCATATGAGTGGACAGAAGAGAATTTACAGCACTAGAAAAAGACTATCAACCCTTTCCATCTGAAAGTTCCATCTTCAAAAAACCAACAGACATACCTAACAATGTTGTTTAAAACATCAATTCTGGCAACTTCCTATCTAAAATATACTGTACATTGTCATTGGCTGAAAATGAGGATCCCTTAATTTCATTCTTTTTAAAAAAACAGTTATTCATTTTCTACATTTCATGCTTTGCTTTCAGTGCTGCAGCATGCAATTCAAGATATTTCTCAAGTGGTGGTATAAAAATTGATTACTATAATCCTTTTTTAAGTATTTTATGTGTAAGAGCCTTCCTTCTCGATAACATGTAACACCAAATAAGTATGATTTGCATGCTCCTTACAGTAGATCAGGGATAAGGTCATTGAAAAGACTGAAGTCTAGCAGATAAGTCTTGTTTTGTAAAGCCTTTTTTGTAAAGTCATATTGAAATTTAATTATTTTTATGCACATCACATAAGGCTTTAGACTAGAAGTTGCATTACTAAAACATTCTGTGTTATCAAGATATTTTATAAATGCACTTGATAACCATGCTTGTCAGTCAATCTACAAATCAAGCATACTGTATGTGTTAAGATATAAAATAATTAGTAGCAATGTGCAAGTTACCTTTGAGCTATTTATGAATTCAAATAGACAAAGTTTAATTCCAAAAAATGTCCTACATTTGAATTTTACCACACTGGTTCAGTAAAATGGCACAAACAGTAGTAACCAATTAGTATATTTATATTTTTTAATTTATTTTGCCACCGGGATTCAGCCTGTGCTGAATTCTTTCATAGGAGCTCCACTTAATAAATTCTTTCAAGAGGATATGATTGCAGGTGGCAATCTGCACTTGTAATCTGTTTCTCAGCTAGAGACACCATTGAAACATACCCCTCATCTGACACAATACAGTACAGAGAAACACCAAGTTTCCTAAGACAGTCTCTGGTTTTGTTGTGTTTTATTTTTCTCTTCAGGGATTCATTTATTTCATATTCTTCCAGGCTCCAAGTCCTTTTCTTCCAGTAGATTGATCAAGTGGCTGAAACTTTCTTTCACTAAATCCATATTATCTACTGAACTAGGGTCCAGAATCCATCGTTTTCCTCTTGCCAGGGGTTCCAATTCAAAATACTTCTTAATCTAGAGGAAGAGAGAGAAAAAAAGCCATATTTAAAAAATGCTCCTTTTTTTGTTCTTACAGGCCACCTTCCAAACTTGTGTCAGCACTAATAAGGCTGACGAAGCCAATGTATTGTTTTATTTGGTGACAAGCTTGGCAGATTGTTTCTACTTTCAATCCACGGTGATGAATCTTGTGCTTGTGAAATGAAATGGGACTGACATTCCTACAGACCAAAGGCTTCAGACTATCTAGCAGAAATGTAGTGAAAGAGCACTTGTTGCTCCAATTAGTTTTCCATACACTGTAAATTAATGTTACATATTGCTAAGTATACAGTGCATATGTTTATCAAATTCAGTGGGGACATACAAAAAATAAAACACTAAAACCTCACACCTAATCTTGAAAAGAATATAAAACAAAAAAAGGCAAAATTTTTAAAAATACATAGCATGTAATGTACATTCTTGGCAGTTGACTTTGATATTAGCAGTTGATTATAAGAATTGTATTGGCTTTAATTTTAGTGCCTGATTTATTTTAATGTGTTGGCAGTTCATTACAATGAGGGGAAAAACAAAACCATCTGTTGCATACTATTAATCTAATGAGAAAACAGTACTTCTACAATATGTTTGCTTAATCTCACCATTTTAAATTGGAGAAGTGTGAGTTATTTTTAAGCTATATGCTGTATTACTCCATTTCAGTCAGCACTCAAAATACTACTTGCATTATTGAGGAAAATAAACTATATGCCAGAAGTAGCTATAAAATACCAGTATGAGACATGGATATTCCAAGTTTATCATAGAAACAACCAATTTAATTATATGAATGGATTTAAGGCTGTATGACAAAGTGAAAATGATTCATGCTAACACGTAGCAGCAGTTGGAAGGTAGTGGGTTTAGATCCTGGGTGGGGCACTACTGTTCTACACTTCTACACTTAATGCAAGATACGTCAAGTAGACTGCTGCAGGAAAAAGCAAAGTTATGGGTATACTTTCAGTAAAAGCATCTGTCAAATAAATACATAATATACCAACTTTTTACATTGTCATTTTTGTTCTGTCATGATTCCTCAAGTCAAATGTAGCACATTAAACATCTTAAAATGAAGTGCTTATATTTCTTTTGCACCTTCACTTCACGGTCTTGACTCATGCATGGAAGAACAAACACCTGAAATAACACAGCTCTTGAAGTAAAATACTTTTCTCACTTATAAAGTCTCCTTCTTTCTAACCTTTCTAATTTATTCATTCAAATTCAACCTTTTTTTTAAAAAAAGGAGAGGGAGAGGAGCCAGAAATTAACTATAGTCCAAAACTGAAATAATGCCTCAAGGATTCCAAATGACATTTATATCACATTAACCACATACCAAACTATGTATTAAGCCTTTCACCTTTGCTGATAAAAATAATAAAATAATTTATTGTATTCAACCAAACATGTTGGAAGAGACCCACTTTTCCCATCCCTGAAGTACAGCTCCCATCAATGTGACGCATAACAGCCCACCATCACAGCAATTCAGGAAGAGAAGTGAGAAGTTGCTTCACTAATTGAATCAAGGGGGAACTTGATTAGGAAGGCTAGATAGTACAAGTCCAGAATGGAAGTTATCAGGACTACCACAGTTAATATTTCTACTCTTACAAACAGTGCCATGGGATCCTTCATGTCTTTTGTGATATTTTGAGAAATTATTTAAAAAATGTTTTTAGTAATGGAAAGTGTAGTGTTAGAAGTGAATTGACACTCGTAGTCGGAGAGGCCTACAATTGGGGTGATAGGGTTAATGTTCTTAATATCCTAATTCTCAGGGCCACAGTTTAAATGCTAATGCACTTCTGGCACAGGGAATTGTGAGCAAATGAGACAAATGCTGCCTTTTTTTAAGATGAAAAAAGACCACTCTTGGAATTCATTGTTCCAAGATCACTGATATTGTTATTGTTCACTGATATCTGATCATTTTCCACATACAGATACAGCCAAGTAAGGGACAGGATTCAGCCAAATAATGACGTGACATTTAAACATGGCTTTGTTAAATAAGGCCCAATCTGGGGCGACTTCATTCCCCTTTCATTCATAAATCCAAACTTGGCAGCTCAAAGTAATAAGAACAGGACCCAACTTAGCTTGAATTGTGCCTTAATTAACCAAACCACATTATAGTACATCTTTATAGTACTGATCTGTTTTACTAACTCTGCCCTTTTGGCTGATGTTGCATCTTCATTTGGCTGATCCTTGTTTCTGACTTGGCTTTTTGTGTACACTGGAAATGTTTTTGTCATTCTCTATATCACATGAAACTTGTTTGCCCTGTAATGCATGAAATCAGATTATTTGTGTTTATAAAATGCATCAGTTAATTTTAAGCTGCAGTGGAATAACATCAAATATAAGCACAATATATTTTAGGGTTTTGCAAGCCTTACCACACGCCAGAGTACTTTTAAGGTCCCAAAGATATTAAATCTCAGAATTTTCTGAATAAATGGATTTTTAAAAACAGAAAATTATTTTGTAAACTGAAATGAAAATTTTCTTGCCCCTCTAATTATAGTAGTTGTTGCCAATTTGTGCATTCCTTTGTTTTAGCAAGAGTGTACTGGGAAAATGTTAATTTCCCCAGTTGTATAACCAGAGCCACAAAACACATAGAGAAAGAAAAAGGTCTACACTGGGGAACTTCCAATGTTTTAAACTGGCTACAATATGCGATTAGGAAATAAGCAGAAATTCATTCAACTTGTGTTGTCCAAAACGTTATTTATATATTTCTGCAATGACAGGTCCAAAAAATGTAACTTTGCAGCTAATGAAAAAACAAACCACGAATCAAGCATTTTGTGTTGTAATCCAGATTATAACCTTAGCAGTCTATGGTGCGTGATTTAATTCTCACAAGGATGAACGAACAGGAAAATTCATAGAGTTTTAAGGTGTAGAAACAACCACACTAACATCATGTGAGTCCTAAATAACAGGTCATACAAATACACTGTCTGGTTGTGAGCCCAGATACACATTGTTTTAAAATATGTAAATAAAATTCATGTTAAAAAGACTTCTTGATCTTTGGAGAATCAAATAAGTGGTGATAATGACATTTAGGAAAAGCCTTGCTGATTGTGACTTAATTGAAATACCAACAGTACAAAGGACAAAAGAGCTTCTAGATGACCTTGGCCTTAAACCTTAGGACAGCACTAGCACTGTCCACATTTTTGGAAGCAAGAAACTCCATGACTAAGCCTACCACCATATTTCATCAAAGCTTCTCAAAGACTTTGTGATTTATGGGGAGTTTCACCCTTGACTCTAGACACTGACAAAGAACTCTCACCTTTGACCTTCAATAGGCAGGACAAAAATTGCAATCAGCATAACTGGGACATGAACACCACTTCTAGTGAGTCCTAGTCTGGCATGTCTCACTAATTCATTGCCATGTGCTTAGATTTGAGTACCTTACTCCCAGGCTTAAAATTTACATTCCTCTAGAGTTCATTCAGTTAAATTTTGTAAGGATATCTGAGTTTCTTCCAAAATCATGAAACACATTTGCATTATTTAATCAGCAAACACCTTATAAGGCTAACCATCATCAAGAAAGACAATGCCTTTATACAGTATGTCACTTACAGTACAAATTGTTGTGATGAAACACAGAAAAACATGGTGTCGTTGCGTAAAATGATTAAACTAGGCAGAGCCTTTCAAGTGTAAAAGTTTATGGATGAAATGCAAAATAGAATTACTTTAAAATACATCATGTTTAGCAAGAATAATCTAGCAAAAGAGGACCCACAATTTGACCAGATTTGACAACTAATTTTGAGTTAATTAAAATCACCTTCTCAGATTATCTGCCCTTTTTGATTGATTTAATTCCTGTGCGTGAAAGACCTTTTTTTTTAAAGTAAAGCAGCTTCCACTGTGTAGATTCCACTTTGTTGATTCTGTATGGTACTAGAGTTTCCAAAATATTGTAATTATTATTAAAAGAATAGTAGCATTATACTACTGTAGCTGTAGCATTTTCATTATTTTTTATCACAGCTATTAAAACTATATATATTCTAGACAGGTGCATGTCAGAGAAAATGTGGTTATCCACCTTTACTGAGCCATATATATTCATAAAAAATAAAGTTGTTATTTGATCAGGAAGCAGAAACAGTAAAAACTTCACATTTTAACAGATAATGTGTACTAATATCCACGGAAACCATCCACTTTTGACCTTTAAATAGAGTATTTATAACAGAACATAACATATGGCACTGAATGTGAAATAAAGGGATTTTAACAAAGCCAGTGCTCTCCAAAGGAGCAGAGTTGTCTACCTTTAAATTGTGATGAATGATTTATAGTTATGTGATTCTGAATGACCACAACAGTGAATCAGAGGATGCAACTTCTTTTTTCTGGAGGAGTCTTCAGTTCTAAACTGTGTCTTGATTATAGTGTTACAGGGGTTTAATGACAGATTAAATCACATCAGTGGTGTTAGCCTGAGGGTCTGTGGAAAGCTGAGCAGACCCAAACAGTGTTAACAAATCTGTCTGGGTAATATGAGCCTACCAGACCTTCCATTCACTGTCTGTCACAGGCCCTCTTCTGGAGGTCTGAGGGCCTGCACTGGCAATCTGTCAGAACATGGGAACAGCTCTGCTGAATAGTGAACTACACCTTGCCCATTTCAGGAATCATACTTTTACCATTAGACTACTTTATCACATCCACCAGAAACATCAACAGGTACACTCATTTCAATTAACTTAAAGACAATGTGAAAATGCAGTCAATTTCAGTGGTGGTCATTTCTTCATTCACATAATAAAAGAGGAAAATGTTTTCTGTTCTGAAAAGCAAAAGATGTAGATTCACAGACTCCTGTATTTTAAAGCATAAATTATTGCCACTTAATAATTTCTACTGATCTTCCATTCTTATTACATCACCGTGTCTGATCTTTTTATCCTATCAATAAGTTGTGAAGATGTACATATGGTCAGTGACTACCTTGATAAAACTACTAGATTAATTAATTTATATGGTGTGGTCTAGGCTCTGCTTTATATAAACAATCATACACTCAATCATATCATGTTCTAAACTGAAGTGATTAGAATGAATTATTTAAAATAATTTAAAAAGAAAACTCCTCTTATACTCTCAAGCACCAGGTGGTAACCTCTTTTTTTCTCATATAAAACGACAAAACAGCAATTCCCTCCAGATACCCAACTAGTTTCTCTGGGATATCCTCTTAAGCACAATTACATTTATTTAAGAGCCTTGTGTGACAGTGGTAAGTCCCCTCAGGAAGCAGCCAGATGGCTTTTCAAGTGACCACTGGGTCATCCAGTCTAGCCTTTTCCAGGTCATAGGGAGCCAACATGTAGACTTGTTTAGCTGAGAAAGCTGATTATGTCTGTGAAAGGTGCATTTCAAAAAGTCACTCTATAACTCATCATGTGGTGACCCTCAACCTACTGGCATCTTTCTGCTAAACCATTCTACTTAACTTCTGTGTGAAAAAGATATAAAAGTTATAGTGTTTTTGCTTAGACACAAGTGAGTTTTTCTGAATAGTTGGTATACTTTGTCAGTCTACACCTTAAATACTTTAGGTGTTATGTTTTAAGGAATCAGTAAAAGATCCTAGGACCTACCTTGTGTTATTCTTAGATGAAGGGACAAACCATTAAGAAACTCCAAAACTATGAAATGCAGAAAATAAGTTACATCTAATGATGTAACGGCCATGATGGACTGTTATATACACTGTGACCCATAATCCTATGGGAAAATAGTCTTCTGTTTGGTTGTGGACAGTAATGCCATGTGTCTAGGCATGAAGTGGCCAATTATAGTGTGCTTTGCAGTCTGCTTTCATGTGTTTTCAAACACTGACCATTATTTAAAGATCCACTGAGGTATACTGAGGTACCACATATTGTTTTACAAAGAATAATAAGCATATTTATGAAATATTGTTAATTGCACCAAACTAACGAATAATAATGTGTTGTTTTTCGGTATATGTAGTACCTGAACTGCTAAACACTGACAGGATAAAAACACCACAGGAAAACAAAAATGGAAAATACTTTTTACCCAAATACATCTGAACCTTCCACTTTTTACTGGAACCATATCTCTGTCCCTCAATATTTACTTAGTGCATGCTGGCCTTGGTGTGCAGTAAAACCATCTATGTTATATCCTGATCTGGGCTCTAGCTTAAAAAAATGTTATTTGAGCCAAATTAAGAAAAAAAGTGTGTGGATCTGGTTGTTGTATCGACAGCAGCCCAGGAGAGAGATGGTCCTCCCACTTCCAAAAAAGAAAAACAAAACAAAACACTCCTTCAGACAAACATCTAGAAGATGCCAGAAAATGCTGATTCAGACTTTCCTGTCTGGGAGTACAACTCAATTATACTACTTCACTTCCAAGTGGCACTGAGCTACTTTATTTTTAAAGTCAAGCTGTTTATAAATTTCTCTGTATATCACAAAATATTAATTAGTTCAAAGATCACTCTTGATTAAAAGCCACCCAGATATTAATTATGAAAATATGGTGCTTTAGAAATGGCAATTTAAAACTTGGTTCTGTAATTTCAAAGTCATAGGCTGTCATAGGCTGTATGCTGGGATATCAACAGCAGGTGCTGAGAAGTGCTTCTTTTGTTGTCTGTCTGTGGCCGTCACTAATCTACAGACATCCTACTTTCAGTGGTAGGAGGAGAGCGTTTGGAGTATGTCCATCTGCTCTTTGGTTTGCAAGATTACTATTACTACTGACCATGTCTGAGTCAGGCAAGGTCATTAGGACCATTAGGTCATTAGGAATTAGTGTTTCACACTCCATTGATACAATGCATTTGTTTTTAAACCTGAGAAACAATAATACAAACAACCAATAAACTGTAAAATATGGAAATACACTGCAAAAAATAAAAATAAATATGACAGCCTTTTAGTGGTTCATCAATTAAAGGTCTCAGGGCCTCAGTAGAGGATTTAGAGATTGCAGGTTTAAGCCCAGGCTATGCCACCCGACTGAACAAAGGGTTCCCAAGGGATGCCAAGATGAGTGGACAGACCAACATCATATGGAAGAGAGTGAGTTTAGTGATTGCTACTTTGCAATCTACTGGCCTACTGGCCTGAATGGTAGGTCTACTGGCCTGAATGGTAGACCAGTGAGAATCGTTTCTTTCCTCAGATGAATATATCTGCTCTGTGGCTCTATGAAAATTCGCTGCCAACTTAACAATATTATTCTGAAACAGTATGTTTTGATGTTTCAGCAGATGTACTGATCAGTGAAGGAAAGTCAGTGCATGGTGATTCCATAAAATTATAAAAGACATATTCAAAATATACAAAAAATAATTAAGTTAAAACATGATGAATAATGGTAACAAAAACACTCATCTGAAATCTAATGTTATATTCTTTAGATATACAAAACGTGCATTTTGAGTTTCCTTTACTATATTAATTAGCTTTTAAATGGCCATTGTTTTGCAAATATTTTTCTAGTTTAATTTAAATATTGTTTCCATAATTCTTACAATAATAGAAATAAGACTGAGTTGTCTGTGGTTTCCTGCCTTTATTTTGTCCCCCTTTAAATGAATTACATTTGCTATTCTTCAATCTGCAGGTACAACTCCCTTCTTTAACCACAGATGAACCATGCTAGTTAAATGTCATAATTAAATGATTAATAAAAACCTTTTCCTTAAGAACAATGGGAAATATACATAGTGATTTATTAGTTTTAAGCTATTGTAGTCATTGCAATACCTCACTTTAAAATGAGTAATTCTAAATTCACTCAATAAGATGGAGCTTGTTCTTTAACCTGGGCCTTACAATCAATATTTTCTTTTGGAAAAAAACCTGTGTCAAATATTAATTTACTACTGTTTCATTTTATCTCCCAGTATTAATCCCATATTGTCCTACAAACAGATTACTTCTACTTTTACAGTTCATTCTGAGAGCAGGACGTGTAGAAGACTCTGAGCAGGGTGAAAATCCGTAAGGCTGCAGGGCCTGATGGGATACCACCTCGCGTCCTGAGGACATGTGCAGCCCAGCTGACCACAGTGTTTACGGACATCTTTAACTCCTCCCTGTCACAGTCCATGGTCCCCACCTGCTTAAAAAAAACCACTATTGTTCCAACCCCCAAAAAGACAAAAGTGACATGCCTGAATGATTACCACCCAGTAGCATTAACATCTGTGGTGATGAAATGCCTGGAGAAGCTGGTGTTGTCACACATCAACTCCTCCATCACAGAGTCCCTGGACCCCTTGCAGTTCGCCTACCAGAACAACAGATCAGTGGATGATGCTGTCTCCCTGGCTCTGCATACAGCCTTGGAACACCTGGACACTAAAAACTCGTATGTGAGAATGCTGTTTGTGGACTACAGTTCAGCATTCAATTCCATCATACCCAGTCAACTGGTGACAAAGCTCAGGGGATTAGGTCTGTGCAACTCTGTCTGCAACTGGCTGCTGGACTTTCTTATCGAGAGACCACAGGTGGTGCGGATAGGCAATAAAACATCAACACCACTCACCCTGAGCACTGGAACCCCACAAGGCTGCTGTCTGAGTCCAAGGTTGTACTCCCTATTTACTCACGACTGCACAGCAAGACACAGCAACAACCGCATCATTAAGTTTGCCGATGACACCACTATAATAGGACTGATCAGTGATGATGACGAGTCCACTTACAGGGATGAAGTTGTACAGCTGCTTAGGTGGTGTCATAGCAATAACCTGGACTTGAACACAAAGAAAACGAAAGAGCTAATAGTGGACTTTCGGAGACACAGGCCACACACTCACAGCCCACTCAGTATTGATGGAACGGAAGTGGAAACAGTCACCAGCTTTAGGTTTTTGGGAATTCACATCTCTAAAGATCTAACCTGGACTGTGAACACTGACTCTATCATGAAGAAGGCTCAGCAGCGCCTTAATTTCTTGCGGTGCCTCAAGCGATGGGGGATGCCAATACATGTGTTGGTGAACTTCTACCGCTGCACCATCGAGAGCGTCCTCACCAACGGGATCACCGTGTGGTATGGGAACACCTCTTCCTGAGAAAGAAAGGCACTGCAGAGAATGGTCAATATGGCCCAGAAGATCATCGGCTGCGGTCTCACTGAGATTAAACAGCTCTATGAGGACCGCTGCCGTGGTAGAATTCTGTCCATCACAGAGGACAGTCACCACCCCGGGCATGAGCTCTTCACCCCACTGCCCTCAGGCAAGAGATATAAGAGCATATGGACACTTACCACTAGATTCTTCAATAGCTTCTATCCACAAGCAGTGAGACTGGCGAACACATTTAGCCATCCCCCTCGGACCACACCTACACCATCACCATCTACCTCTTTATGATTTCTTATCTATTGCACATCTCCAGTCATTGTTTACACGTCTGTATTGTTTACATTCAAACTGTCTACATGTTTACTTGCACATTGTCTATTGTTTGTTTGTACATTGTCTTGATGCACTGTTTGCACTTTGTCTTGTTTTTTACACTAGTTTTACAATCGAGAGACTTTCTGTAAGTAAGAATTCCATTGTACCAGTACCGGTTACATATGGCAATAAAGTTCAAGTTCAAGTTCATTCACTGCTTTGTTAAGTACTGGATAAGATTGCCTTATTTTAAGCCTCTGCTTCAGTATTCATTTGCATCTCACTCTTTACGATCCTCATCTTTTTTGTTGCATATGTAGCTTGTAATCTCTAATTTTGAATTTGATTCTTAAAAATCCTACAGTACCTACCTGTTGTCTTCACTGAATTTCTTAATTTTTAATTAAGTTTTCCATTGACTCTGTTTAGGCTTGGACTTTAATTTTAGGGGCGAATTTACTTGAACTTTTAAGAAGCCAATATGTTTTTAATATATAACATATTTCTTCTATTAAATCTGTATCCTTTTGTTCACAGTATACTTGTTTGAAATTGTAAACCCTAATATAAGAATGTAGAAGTATACAGTACATTAGAGGGTACCATATTATGGTCATAATTCCCTAGTGGTTCTGTCACATCTAATTCATTCAATTTATGTAATTCATTCAATTTAAAAAGACTAGTCAAAAAGAGCATCTCCCCGAGTAAGTGCCTGTACAAACTGGGATGCATCAATCATTAACTGTTTCAGCCATATGCATTTCAGCTTCTGTATTCCACATGATATCTCACTCATGATATGGCCCTGGTGTGAGAGTGTCCTGCAAAGGACTGACACACAGTCCAGGGTGTACTGTACCCTGCCATGATGTTGTTTGCAGTAATACTGTAGGTTCCAGCTGTCCCACAACCTTAAATTGGATAAAGCGGTTAGAAAATGGATGGATATTGAGGGATCTAAATTGAGGGATATTAATATATGACAAATACATGTCAACTTTTTTACATATTTCCCTGATTGTCCTGAAGCTGTTTGAGATTGTGTCTGAATTAATTAATCTATAGCATACACCTGTTGTTTAGCCTTAGTAATATAATATTCCAGTTTAACCCATATATACTGTATTATAAAGTTTTTACACTTATGCTTATGTTTTTTAGCTTGTAAGATTCCCCCCCCCCCCACAATCGCCAGTGTTTTTTTGGTATACACCCAACCAGTTAGTAAATGCCAAACTCTTCACCTGTGATTTCATGGCTATGAACCTGCAACTGCACATGGGGGAGAATGAGGAAGTGTGGGCTGATTCCTCTGACCTGTCATCTTTAAACATGTCACAGGTTACACATCCCTGCAGAGGATGTTTAGCAAGGAGAGGCACATTACCAACTGTTAGCGCCTCAAGCCACAAGCTGCTGAAAGCAGAGTGCCTAGGCTGACTAATCTAAATCTACAGTACAGTCAGTACTGCTTAGCCAGTTGTATGCCACCCCAGCAATGTAAAGCAATACTTTCCTATGGAATTTGTTCCAACATGCACCATGAAATGAAACCTTCCTTGTTTGTGGCTCAAAAAGAAAGATGTGGCTCAATTCCAATGATCTTGGCCTTGTGTTGCTCGACAAACTAACACAGTTTGCAGAGAAACTCATTCTAGCAAACAACACACTGCAATAGACTCATGCTGCCGTACTTAAATATATATTTAATCTACTTGAGGTGTGTAAGTAGATCCAAAAATAATTATTTTAAGCATAGAGCATGTGATGAACACAGAAGGCAGAATAAGAACCTGTCACCAAACTAAGGACATTAAGATTAGGGGAAAATATATTGAATGAGGTGTACATACTGTATACACCTTTGCCATTATGCATTCAATCTATAATTAGGAGTTTGCTATTCTTTACTGGAGAGTACAAAAAGTAAAGACAAATCTAAATGTTAAATCTGAAGATAGGAATGTGTTGCAAACATACATTATAGTTGTACAATACGTATTAAACCAAAAGAATCAATGCTGGAAGACAAATATCATTAAACTAGCTGCCAGGGCGTGGGTATTATTCACTTAACCCATTAGAGATATGATAATATTTTTTGTCAGATCGCAATATCTGCAAAAGTTAGTAAGTTTCAGTCCAGTCCACAGTCTTATTTGGTCTTAGTTTTGCTATAGCTGACTTGTCTGCTTTTTAAGCACTGCTTAATTTGAAGGGTAAAGATAAGAAAAAATGGACTGATGTATTTGAACTATTTTTGTCTCTTCTAGGCATAAAAAATAAGAGAACAAACAAACAAAAGATACTGAGCCATACTGTTATTGTTCACAGACACACATAGATCCATATACTGTATATAAATACTATGAATACTCATGAAAATACATGAATTAAGCAATAATTCAAGGAAAGGAAGCAAGACCATGGCATACATTACATTTTATTTATTTTTTAGTTTTATGTAACTTGGGATACAGAATGAATTCTTTATTTCCCATACACTACTTAAAGTGACCTCCTGATTTATTCATAACACTGATGAAAAAGGAACAAAAAGGGCATTTAGCAGCAAAGTTACAGATTGCAAAATGTGTCTTGCTGAAAACTATTACAATGATAGCATAGCATAGAGCAGCGGTAAATTGTCACTGATCATCACAAGTTAGGGGATGGTTATAAATGAATCCACAAAAAGATTAATTTACCACTTCCCACTGTTTTGTAATTAAGATTTTGTAAGGCTAGTATATACTGTAGGTATATTGGCAATTCTGCCATGAAAATGACACAAGTGAATCTTGCTACCTTGGACAAAGAGACAAGTGATTTAGGAAGCAACTGTAAATTGTCATTTCAAAGGCAACAGCTGGAAATCACCATTAAAATCTGGCAAATTAAGAATACAGAGCTTTGAAAACAACCATTTTGAGTCTCTTGCATGAATGTGCCAAATTAAATCTAATTAAATCAAAACATTTGGTTTGATGTAAAGGTGAATTTCATGTTGAATATCACTCATCTTCACAATAAAATAAGGTGGGAAGTCTATTAAGTTTCATGGTTGTTTCATAGTTGTTAAAGATAGGGGGATCATGATCTCCAGCACATACTGTAAAAGCACATTTTGGCCAGAGACTTGGTTCCCTCAGCCATGAAGCTCAAGAATAACTGAAAATTGACATTTCAGCATCATGATACACTGCACACAAAATAAATGTTCTTGGCCATCTCAACCAGACATCTATCCAATTGAACATGTGTGGCTTAAATACAAGAAGGCAGCTCACAAGTGGAAACTAAAGGATCTGATGGACCTGGAATTCTCAAAAATCTCCCGTCAGAAGTGGTTGAAACTCATACCACAGGAGTTACAAAATTCTGTTACCCTTGTGATTTCTCTGAAGTATTTATGACAAATATGCCTTTCATCTGTGATTAAACAATAGCATTTTTAGATTTTTGTTTACAAGACACATTAAATAATTTGTACATCTTTCTGCTACATTAAGTTTTTGTACCTAGTTCTTTAGTGGTATTGTTAAATCTGGAGAGTAGCATATGTACAGCATGCACAAAACAACACACTGATAGTTCCCACAACATCCTATTACAAAAAGACTGTTTTGATAGCAGTTAATCTTGTAAAAGGTATTAATGGTTAGTTCACTAAAAAAACAAACAAAAAAAAAGCTAAATAAATCACTGAAGTTTTTCTTAAAATATTGCTTTCACCACGACTCTTTGCAGGGATAAGCAGCTTTGGGACAATAGATTACATTTAAAAAAAATGCGTCCACAGAGCATTCTGCTTTCACACTATTTTCTACTTATGACTGGTGACTGTACTGTACATAGACAGCATATACAGTACTGTATATGTACCAAAAATGCTGAAAAGGCTCAGCAGTTTACCAAAGACAATGAATATTGATTTGTAACTATTCATAGAATAAGTCTTCCCCCTTTCTTGACCTAAAAACTTGCTCTGATCTTAATTTTCTTCTTCGTTTCTCACATTGTTTATGATCTCCGAGTAAGATTGGGCGAAGTCAATAGGACAATGTCCTAGTTAAGTCTTAAAAGTTGTGATGTGGTCCCTTCATGGTGCTTACAGTGAAGATATCCTGGCATGTGAGCAGCACTGGGAGCAGTTAATGAGTGAAATTACCTCGCTCAAATATCAGAGACAACCAATTACTCTGTCTGAAACGCTGGCTTGTAAAGCTATCGGTCACTTGTAAAATGGTCTGCTACACACCCGAAAGATATTGTTTAAATAACCTGAAATGCATTTACCATGAAATTGATCCTGTTTCATTTGTTAATTCTAAACCTCCTCAAGTTATCCTCATATGCATACACTGTGCAAAAAACACATCTCATCTGTCTCTTTTAAGATTTTGTAGCAACAATAACCCTTGAACAGGCAACTTCTGAAAGAACCAATTTTGTAGACATAAGAATTTGTAAGGGCAAAAAACACCATTTTAATAACACGTTCCGGACCTAGTGTGTTTTGACTTTGCTGTGTTTGAGGTAACACCACTGTGATAAACAGGTAGCATTCCGATTCCATGAGACAATCTCCAAGTATATTCTCAGTGTGGCACAGAATGTCATTTTCTAGGGTTCACACACCTGTCTATTGTATGCTTAAGCAGCCTGTGAAATCTTACTATAAAGATTATAATATACACATACAGAAAGAACAGCAGAGCACCGGAGTTTCACTTGAATACTGAGCTGCCAAAGCAGGTGGCATGAAGCAAAGAAAGAATGTATCTAAAAGGTTCCTGAGGGCTAACTACAGTGCTGCTAGGAAACCAAACAATCCAGCCAAGAACAATACACCAAAGGCTGGCACCCAGCCAGACTCTGGCTAAACACCAAATTTAGTCTTAAACCAAGACTACACTGGTTTTAGATTTACTGGTCTCTACGTCAACATTTAAAATCACTTCTCTAATGTAAAATTCACAAGTAATTCAGACTGTTTCTTCTCAAAGATAGCAGACTGATGCCAGATTCTAGTAATTCTCAAGGACTTCATAAATCCACTGAACAAAAAAGGTACAAGGAAGGTTTAAGAGACATGCTATAAGACAGTGCAACATTGTTACTTTAGTTAAGGCCAGGCTATTTTAATGTTCCACATAGTCCAGGTCTTTTGTGCAAATAAAAGATACAGTATCCAGTGACATTCCCATTACAATCACAAGTCAATCCCTGTCCATAGGAACAACTGGTCATTTTAGGTTTTTAATGCAAAATCCAATCAGAAGAAAATAAGATGCATTACGGAACTGAGATTAATATAAGAAAATTAGCAGTTTTTCAAATAACAAAAACATATAACTAAAGCAAATGCACTAATTTAAAGCAAAACAGTTATTGAACTAAACTTTACACAGACTGATTTGACACTTACTGGACATAATATGGTTTGATATACTCTCCAGATATATGCTCCCCAGTAAAATAATCTATACATAAAACATAGCTAATATTTTAAGACAATATCATTCAAAAACACAGTTGTAGCTTGTGTACATGCTTATTGAGTTAATTGGGGTTGTTTACAGAGTGACGGTTGACAGTGTCAAGACACCAGACTATAAAAGACTAAAAGATTTTAAGATAGATATGGAAATACAGTAGAGAATTGATGGCAGCATTTTAAACATACTCTGCATGAAGCACAAGAACAGAATCTTCCCAAAGGTAAAATCTAGCATGAAATGTAAAAGCAATGTAAAAGCAATCTTGCAAGACAAAAGGTCCAAATCAGAGATCAACATAGAAATAATGCACTTCATACAATGATTAAACCTAAAATGTGGAATGCATCCAGTGTTCAGAAGTATTCAAAAGTTCAAAAAGAAATTTCTTTAGGTATAGAAGCACTTAAGATAAATGAAGGTAATAAGAGATGCTATTTATAGGCCATTAACAAAACTCTTCCAAAAGTTGTTCAAGTCAGGAGTAATATTTAATGACTGACAAATTGCTAACGTAGCATCTATTTATAAAAAGGTTAGGAAAGGTTCACAGGTTAGAATAGTTAAATGTGAAGAGTATAAATCATGGGATGTTACAATTGTACATCATTAAAAACTCATTCAGAATATTAGCTGTACTCTAAAACACTAAAGGCTTTCAAGAGTTGCAGGACTGTACAATGTGCATGGAACAAGAGTTCACAATTTGAGAAAAGGAAAAGGAGAAAGAACCACATACAGTACAGTATGATACTTCATGAAGTACAGTAGATGGCTAAGAACAACAACACTGGCCCATTGACTGTTTTGTCAAAATGATGCATTTGTGCAAAACACTGATCTTTAGTTACCCTACTGATGTTGTGCCCAAATTTGGCACTGGATTGTTTATGCCACTAAGTTTCAGCTACTTTTCACACAAAGCTCAGGCACAGATGTTCCCAAACTAATATTGCAGTATTGAGATAAAACCAGGAGACAGTTTCCAATGCAGGATGTTTTGTATGAGATCTCTTGTAAAATTTAAAAATAACAACAGGTTCAATGATTGTGGCATAATGCCTGTACTGATTATAACCGGAGACACGGACAAAAAGCGACGATGGGGGAAAATTGTGTTTGCCTGATCTTATTACAGATTTACAGTAACTCAATTTATTAAGGGCCATGAGCTGTCCGACAGCTAACATCTGGACTCACTCATCTGGCAAGCCGCCATGCCCCTTCATCAGGCCTTGACTATGTTCACCTTTCCCAGGTCGACTGGTTTGCTCTGGAGGGAGCTGTTTTTGGTGGGCCCACAGAGAGGCCTGCTGTGAGGTGCAACTGCTCAGTACTGACAGGTGACCTGCTGGCAAACTGCAAAAGGCAGTGGAAGATACAGTACTTGCTGCAATCAAAGTGTCCATCTGAAAATGATTTAGAACGTATACAATCTCTCTGCATAGGCTCAAGGGACATGTGTTTGAAATTCAAGGTTTCTTATGTTTTTCTACTTGTTTCCTATAATGTATTTTCCTCTAGTAATCTTGATGGCTTTTTAACATTTTATTTTTCCATGGGAACTAGACGACAGAGGTACAAATTTCTTCTGGACACTCTTAATCTGGGTTTTATTAAGAGCGATTCATATAGAAAATATAAGACAAAAATATCAGACTAGTGAAATAGACAGAGTAGTCAAATAAAAATTGCAAGATTTTTTTCAAAAACATAATCAGATTATTATTATGTTTGCACACACCAAACCAACTCATATTGCTTTTGCTCAATATTTGCAAGACTTTATGTACCTAAAAACATGTTTATTGTCATGGGCCATTTATTTCCTTTGGTACAGAACCTTTTCTGACTGCACTTAATCACTTCCAGGAAACCAACGAAACAGGCACAAAGGCTGCATCCAAGGCTGTATCCTACAATGCCATGCTGTGAGGAGAACTCTTCCCAAATCCCAACATCGACAGGTTTCAACATTTATATCAAATAATGATTAAAGCCTTTGGATTTGTTATCGCTTTTAAATTTTGACGCACATGGCTAAAATAATTGTAGAACTCTTAATTAACACATTTTATTTTTGTGATAAAGTCTGCCCTTTAGTAACCCAAACAAATTTGTGTTTTTGTTAAGAAAGCAATATTATCCTAACTGTAGCTCCTTAAAAAAAAGGATATCAGCTGCATGGCAAAACGTATCAAAGACCACAGAAATAACAACAGAAACATGAACAATAACAAGCATGTTAATAATAACACTAAATAATAACTAAAAGCAAAAAGGAACAGTGCTCTTTGGATTTTTAAAACATCATGAGTTCGATAGGCTCAGATAAATAGAATAAAAGTGGAAACAAAATCCCAGTGTTTGATCACCATTGATCAGAGTTGGACTTTGGTTAAGGTCACATGTGAAGTGAGTTCGGAAGTCTCGACTTAGTCTCTGCCAGGCAGCCATTCACCCTGCAAGGATCAGAAACAATGGAATAGGATTTACCACAACTGGAGGTCCTTCCTCAAAGGGAGTCCTGAACTGAATAGGCATGGAGATTGAATTACCCTCTCACCCCGATAGACGGTGGTCTATGCAGGTCAAGGTTCAGGCACATTGACAGAGACGTGTGGGAAAGCCAGGCAGCATGCCCACACAAACTGCCCACTGTCGCCCACCCTCAGAGTCTCACTCCCCGAGACATTCAAGCCTATTTCTCAAAGCAAAACCGTCTCAGAGAAATGGAGGGAAAAGGACCAGGAATAAACAAAGGCTTCAAAATACAATGATGCATAATGCCTCAGGTTCTAGCCAATAAACGGACTATTATTAGATAGTCGGAGAGCATTGTATTTTAGAATTGAGTGGTTGAGAAGCTATTATTCATTATGTTTAAGATATTTATAATGTTTTAACATGGATTTTAGAACAAAATATGCTCGGGAGGTAGGTAAACAAATAAAATTAAACATCAGATCTTTATTGCAGCTTTAACCACATTTAGCTGAGAGACGCTCGACTCACTTGTCCTGAAGGGACCCAGACTACATATCCAGTTCAGTATCTGTAATTGGTGTCAGGTTAATAACAAAGGAAATACAAAATGTAATGGAGATGAAGCAAGAGCTGCCAAAGCCCAGGCTTACCTGGAAATATCCTGTGATTGTGGGAATGTGAGACCAAGTGCTAAGCACTTAGGTTGCTGGGGGAGATAGAAAAGGGGGTTTATCTCAGGCTCTTTCATGATTTGGTTACACATTCAGGTCAACGCTGCTCTATGGACATCTAGGCGGCCCGAGAAAAATTGAATCCCCTTTGAACAGTTTCATTGTCTCCCAATGTGATAATTGGCTGTTGACGTATTGACCAAGGGCTTTCCGGTGACCAGGGTTACCGTGGAATTTTCTTGTCTTTTCCCTTTGATGTCTTTCCACGAAAGAGTAGATGGGATGGGTATATGAACATAATAATCCTTATTAAATGCACATGGTCATTTACATGCTCATATGATATCATGATGAGTGTGTGCTGAGTACAAACCTTCAAATGATGGCTTATGTATGATCAGGACCTTTAAGATCATAACAATCATCCTACAAATGAGAAAGAAAATCAGTAAATTATTTGTACTGTAAAATAGGTGATGTTCAACACAGTTGCAGATCTCCTTGGAAGCTCATTGTTAAAAATTTGATGTATGTCCTAGTGATAAGTTATAGAATAGTTAACAATGCACAGTTGCACTGGAGTATTCACATCCCCATTGACAGTAGATTAATTTACCTTATTAAATATTGTTTCCTAAAGTGTAGTCATCAAAAGGTAATTGATTTTCAAAATTTAATACTGATTGATTGCAGGAGGCAGCATGAAAGATTCCAAATTAATTAACCTAATTCAGACGGGGGGTGGCAGTACCATATGTCTGCAACTCTATAGATATGTCTGTTTAACTAAATGAATAGTTCTTTTTCCAAAGGATGTCAAGACTTTTTGCTTGTGACTATACTTTGAAACTGATTTTACAGTATCATACCTGTAAACGTAAATGGTGTCCTGAATCAAACTTATATTTTGTATATTTGTGGAAATCCAATATCATATATTTGTGCAGATTTTCATACTGTTAATGCCTAGAATAAGGAAAATAAATCATGATTTTAACAAATCAAGAATTTAAGGAGTACTTACAACTCCGATAAGACAGATTTCATTAGTCAAATAATTTTTTTCATGCTTTTATTAATGATTTTTATTAATTCACTCTGTCCAATATTTAGCTTTGAGAGTGTCTCCAAATATAAAAAGGTTCTTGCTGGAATAACTTGTTGGCCTAGTGAACATATGTTTGTGAAATGTTACTGTCAACAGCTATAGTGCTTTACTGCCAGACATAAACTAAATCAACCTAAGTTGAACTGAGGGTTTTAGACACCTCTTAAAATCACATCCCTTCAATCAGTGCATTTTTATTTGAAAGATCACACTTCAAGTGTAGCATTAAATTAATGAACTAACACAGCTGGAGTTGAAAAATAGCCACACTATCGAACAATAATGGTCTACCATCAAAATATACTTGTACCTAATATAAACACATGAAGTATACTAAACAGGAAGCAATCCATTGGCTTTGATGATTTTTCTCCCCTTGGGCTATGTTGCACAACCTCGTTTTTATGAATCAGATATTTTTTCTCTTTCGTGTGTTACATTTTTTTGTTTCTTTTTAATAGTTAAATACAAAAAGGCTTATTATGCAAGGTGAGTCAAACCAGGTAAACAGTAAAATAAGCAACAGTACTCCACATGGCCTCACTTACACGTTCTCAGGAAATGCTTCTATTAAAATGTATGAAAAGAATATTCAACAGCAACACAGTGAGTATTCAGTTAATGCTGAGATTTATCAATTATAATCTAAGTGCTGTTTCACTGTAAGAAGCACTTTTTTTTTACAAAACTTAAAATAAACTTAAACAGATTTAATCAATACTATTTATTCCAGGTTTATACAGATGCATATATTGACATTCTAATAACTTACAGTAATTCTTGAAGTGAAGGTATTTAACCTAATAACAATTAAGGCTTAATGGAATTATGTAAAATTAGATCTGCAAAAGGACAGATACTCGCAACACATTTTGTAAGAGCACCTAGTCTTCAGGAGTAACCCGGTATAAAAATATTCTTGAACAAAGTGAAAAAGTTTTTGATGACATTAAACATCACCATTAACTAGAGTAATGATTTCTAAAACATTTTTGTATTCAATCCAGTTACAAAATGCACTGTTCAACTGCTTTATGTTTAGATGAATACCACACAGGTTTAGTCCATTCAGTTTGTGCACTGGATAAACCAATAACAATACTGGTGACAAAAATTGCAAATTTCTAATCAACTTGTTTAAGATGAGAATGATAAGATTCAAACACAAAACGTCAAATGCAAATAGAACCTGCCCATTTTAACTGATACATACAGTGCCATATAGAGATCAGGCATGAGTTACTTGATAGACAGCAGTTTTTAAGTCAACATATTCTCAATAGGATTTAAGTCAGGACTTGGAGTGGCTCACTTTCAGTTAAGCACATTCACTTTCTAATTCTTAAGCGACTTCCATGTAGCTGGCCATATGCTTTGGATGACCGCCTTCCTGAAAGGTAAATTTTTACCCCAGTTTTAAGTCTTCAGCAGACTGAAATAGTTTTTCCCCCCTAATATTTGCCTGTACTTTGCGCTGTCCATTTTTTCTTCAGGCTTCAAATTCCTAATTAAGAGAAGCATCTCCACAGGATGAGGCTGCCACACCATGCTTTAATGTAGGGATGGTGTTGTTTTGTGTTAGAAGTAAAGCTTTGCAATTACACCAAAATTACAATTTGTTTTCTCATTTGAACACAAATGTTTTTCATTAGCACTTGTATGCTTTGCTGCACACTACATGTACAATTTTAAATGGTATTGCCACTTTGACATACTGTATACTGCAGGCTAGGATATCATTGACCCATCTCATCCTTTGAGCTCTGTTGCTCTTTCAAAGTTGTCTTTGGCTCACAGTGAGTTCCCTAAACATTTAACTGCTTTGTTGGCTTCTAGTTTGGAGGAATAGCCTGATCTAGGCAGCATCTGCCACAATATGAATTCAATTAACAGGTACAATTCTTGATGACTCAATAGACTGTGCTCACAGGGATATTCAAAGACTGATATTCTTGCACCTTTCTGATGTGTGCTTTTTGAAGAGACTTGCTTTGAAAACTACATAGTCACCACGGTTACGTCTTTGGTTAAAATTCACTGCTTGACAAAGGACCCTCACAGAAACAGGTATTTGTATTTTGAAATATTGAGAAGCACTTTATTGTACACATAGCCCACTCAAGTGATTGTGTGGCTAAATAATAAGTTAATTTTGAGCATCTAAATTAATTTAGCTTTGCCAAAGCAAATCGGTTGAATACTTATGCTAAAATTACTTTTCATAACCATTTTATTTTTTTGTTTTTTGCTTCAAATGTGTAGAGTAGGTTGTGTATGTATCAAATGTTTATCGGTACTTCATAGTATCACAACTGCAAATGTCAAAGTAACAAAATGTGAAAACGTTGCAGGAGACTGAATACTTTTGAAAGGCACTGTATTCTTGCATCCAATTGGGCATAGATCTTCACATTTGTAATCTTCCTCGCATCCATATTCCTTCAAATACATTATTTGACTTATAGTATGCAGTATGACTGAAAGATGACAGCTAATAATGTCCTTAATTTCATAGTATGTTTTCTAAAAAATGTGTTTTTTATTTGTGAGTTTTCTCCTACTATTGAGAAACACATGTCAACAATAATTGACTGATTCTATTAATACCTTGGAATAAAGATCTCCTAGTGTATATTAATGCTGAAATACAAAGTAATTCTATGAAAGTGTTCCTGAAACACTCAAGGAAAACCTACATTTTTGGCTACAGTACAAAGCCACCGTCCAGACCCACACACAGTAGTTGTATGTTTCAGAGACTAGTCGGCAAATTACAACAGACTGCCAAATAGCGAGCTCATAATTACCCATCTAAACAACATCAAAAGAAAACTGGCACTGAGATGCTATGGGAAGTTGATGCTGGCAACGACACTTGTAACAGCTCCGGTAAAAGTGTGTACTAATTTAAGAATGTAACACCTTATAAAATATAGAATTAGTTTATCGCTGCAGGCTTGGGAACAGGTAACTAGGTTCACATATGCCAATTAATATGTACAGTACTATATATAAAGAGAGGCTTAAACTGGTAGATTCTCTTGCTGAGGTATTCCTTTTAGTTCCATTTTAAGCATACAGTAATACAAACCTTCTGCAATATTTCATTTGAGTCACTTTCAGTCTCACCAAACATTTGCCAACAGATCAGATGTTTTGCTGCTTAGTTATTTAAACATATATACTTTATATACAATTCTTCACAAAGTACTGAAGTTCAGATTTCTTCTGTAATGCAGGATATTATTACAGATATTGCAGAAGGCAGGTGAATTTTAAGCAAAAAATGTAACAAATTGAAAAATTATTATTTTTGAAAGCACTACTTTGTTGCTGTATTAAAGAGAAAAAAGCAATGGCACATCACTCACAGAATATCTAACTTTTCTACGAATCTTGTCTATAATGTTTTTGCCACACCTTGAATAAATTTAATGATTCCATCGTCTTTGTATTCAACAGTAATTTAATTGACTTTCCTTAACTGAAATCATTTACTTAATGTTACTTAATGTTTGTCGGTAAGCAAAATAATTATTTTTTTAAATAGAGCTTTATTCCTCTGTAAAAAATATTTCTGCTCTTTGCTTATTTAACTTTAAATTGTAAAACAATATTGTCTTCCCATGTGAAAAAAATAACTGATCATAAAGTGTTAAACAAAATCATTAGTTATACGCTTTCAATAATTTGTGCTCAATTAGTCTTTATGAGGCAGCTATTGAGCTCTTTTACACACTATACTGTGATACAACTGCAGTTCAATAATGTCACCTTCTGCTCAGCCATTTTTCCATCCCAGTAGTGACTTACAGAATCCCATCTCAGTCTAGACAGTTCAATACTGTGTTAACTTTTATACCCTCTGTCTGAAAAAGCAGACATGAGGTAAACACTCAGCTGTACACCATATACAACTGTAGCAAAACAGGTGATTCACACTAAAGATTACCAAATTAACCTTTTTCATGGTCGCTGCTTAGAGATAGTGTTATACACACCATCCACTTTCTCAGTGTCATCTTAATAAAAAGACACTTAATAAAAGACACTTAAATATACAGTACTGTAAATAGGAATGGGTTAATTATAGGCTTTGATTGACTAACATATTGCTATTATTTTTTACTAATGATCACTTAAAACATAAATTTAAACTGTAAGGAAGGAAGGTGTAATATAATAGTTTACTTCAGATGTATTTATACCCTTTGTTTTTTTTGGCTGTAACACTTCTTCATGTTTCCAGTGTATGACTGTTGCAGGAATTTTAAACCAAATGTCTTGTAAAACATTCCAAAGTTTGTTGGATTCCTCTTATTATTCTCTGACTCATGGTAATCCCTTGTGGTCTCAATCAGATTCATGCCATGACTCTTTGGTGGCCATGTTAGCACTTAAGCATACCAAATAATACATTGTTTTTTTTAGCTGAGTTAGCAGTATATGGTGTATCAGTATTATTTTGGAATGTTCAAAATAGAAAGAGGAAAATAAATGTTTGCATAGTACTGTATATCTTCACAAAAGTATAGTTTTGTACTGTAGCTTTGTGTTTAAAAATAAATCACATACAAAGAGGACTATAAGCTATATGTTTTTCTAATGGCCCAGAATGAGAAGACCTGAAAGAAGGTCAATAAACATTTCTTCTTGCTGAACTAAAGGGATCAATAAAATCAGTTATTTTTAATAAACATACATTCATCCATTTTCTAACCACTTATCCAACACAGGGCTACAGGGGAGCCCAAACCTATCCCAGCAACCAAAGGATGCAAGGCAGGATATACCCTGGACAGGATGCCAGGGCACATATAGACACAAACATACTGTAGACACACACTCACCAGGACCAGTTTCCCCAGAAACCAGTTAACCTACCAGCATGTTGTTAGTCTGTGGGAGGAAACCAGAGCACCAGATGAAATCCATGTAAACACAGGGAAAACACAGACAATCCACACAGACACACAGACAGCACCCCAGGAATTGAACTCAGGTCCCCAGCACTGAGCAGTAGCAATGCTAACCACTACACCACTGTGCCATCCTTAATAAATTTCAAACAAACTCATCTGGGTGCTGCCAGAGTAGCAATTCCTACTTGGTTTAATACATTGGCTCAACTTACTGTGAGGACAAACTATGGGCAAATATCCCAACTAATTCATTTACTATGGACAGGGAAGTTTGACAGGGGAAGAAAGGACCTCTATGTTAATGATTCACATAAGAATCATATTTGACAAAAGTGACTGGTGTCTGGCATCATTCAAGCATTTCATCATCTCTATCTGTGTGCTCACCTTTTGCTGACAGCATTTATTTTACTTTATTTACACTGCATTATTTGCAGAAACTGCAAAATGGCTAGTGTAAGTGGCAAAATAGCATAAATGGCCTTTATGGAGATAACTAAGAGGAAGAGAAACATAAGATTATAAATGTTGCTTTCATTCTAATGTTTTATCTGGCCAAATAGTTAGAGGGCATAAACAACAAACCTCATTCTTTCTCTATTAGTAACTCCCACTTTGACCTTTTCAAAATTTTAGTTATCCTCCTTGTTGCAAACTGCAGTTGTTGGCACAATACTGTGTTGTAGCAGTTAGCCAAACACATTTGCTAGTGAATTCCACAAAATAGGTTGCCTTCACATCTGAATTTTTGTCATCACCAAGAAACAAGAATTGCATGTTTTGTTATAACTACTTTCCATAAATTCCGTATCATGATCCAATGTCATTTTGAATGGTCTACGTTTATGGCATCAATTCTACATTCCAACTAGACACTTGAACTGCAATAAAGGTCTAAATTTGCAAAAAGGTCTTTGAAATGTTAATGTAGAAACTGTAAGCACTCTTCTTTATGTCAGTATTTTGGAGTTAGTCCAGAGATGCCTTCAGCAATATAAATAGCAGCATAATCACCATGTAGCCTGATGTTGTCAGATTTCAGAAGCTAAGTAAGGCTGGGCTTGGGCTGTATTGGGATGGCAGACCTCTTAGGAAAACCTGGTTGCTGCTGTAAGTTTGGTTGGTACACCAACTAGAAATTTCAAACCAAGACTCCAGTATAATGAACGAGGATACTGTACTTTAGAAACAGATGTCCTTTCATTGAATCTGATTACTTGATTACTGATTACATCCTGACTACTTGATCAAAAAAGATCCAATGATGCTGTTTAGAAGAGTATGGGTGTTAATCCAGGTGTCCCGACTTAATTCCATTCTTTGCTTGTATTAGACTAAACAGTGTACTGTATATCCCCACTTAATTCAATTGAGTTAGTGAAGAAATTTCTCTCTTCCCACCTGAATTGCTGTTTACTGGGATTGCTGGAGCATAATGGCTGCCATTCATCATTCATGTAGGTGCTGAAGTTCAGGATTGAATGCCTCTTATATGTACTGTAAAGCACTTTGGGACCCGTAGGATGAAAAGTGTTATGCACGGATTTATTATTGTTACTGTAGTAAAGTGTTTTTTGTAATTTTGCCATCGTGCTGGCTAACAGCCATTACCAACACAATCCATCTATTGCTTGAGATGTGACATCATAATTTCTTACAAACAAAGTTAGGTGGTCTTGGGGGGATATGTACATATTAAAAAGGATCAGTAATTCTTTGCATTAAATCCACTGGACACTTAACATTAATGTGAAATTCCAGGTTCTAATGATAATGCTATATTGAAATGTATATAAACATATTAATCAGTTGTCTGAGTTTTTCATAATATGGGTAACCAAACCAAATCTTTATAACATTAAAAAGATAAGGGAAATATATTGATGTCCAAACATGATATCTGTCCAGGAATATGAGTGCTATGAATGCAAAGCAGTAGGCAAGACATTACAGTACATCACTAAGAAAGTAATTTAATACATGTGTGCATGCCACCTTTTGCTTGTAAGGTCCCCTCTGCCTAGCGATTTAAGGTCCTCTCTCACTTGTTTTTTATGTGTTCACACTGCCATTTTCAGTTCACAGGGAGGTTAATCTCAAGCCAGATAAAAACACATCCCCATTCACCCAAGACTAAAATGTTCTGCCAGGGTTGAAACAAAACACACAATAATCAATGCATTTTGAATAACGCAAAGCTCTGTTTGTAGCTGTCATTCACAACATTCCAAATTTCATCTGTTTACAGGAATGTGAATATTACTTCTGATTCAATGCTGGATGAAAACAGTAGTGTGCAAGGACTATGTACTATGCAGGTATTTTTTAAGGTAACTTGTTTATTGAAAAGAAAATGGATGTTGTATTAAACTGTTATTTTATTTAGGTCTATTTATTATTTATTATTTCCAAGGAAAAAATAAAAAAGTCACATTGTGAGGATGAGCAAAATTCTATATTAAACAATAAAAACTAAGATGTGAAAATGTTAGATGTACCAAAAGTAAGAAAAGAAAACCTCCAATGCATAATTGTATTTTTCCAATTGTCATTATGGTTACAAGTGAGCATCCCTTGTTACCTTAATGACAACTGGAGAAACGCCATTGACAGGACATTAGCAAAACGCTTCCAACAGTCATTCAAGAAAAGGGTAGTTCATTCTAAAAAAAGGATGAAAAAACTGAACCTAGTTAATGTAGACAAAAAAGCTTAACTTCTGATGATATACATAAAAATAAGATTGCGGGGACAGTCATCATTAGAAAAGGTATGTCTTTCTGAACTAAGTCAGACTTTATTCAACACGCTGCAGCAGTAATGGGTTACAAATGTGACATAGTATTTTTAGATATTTAAAAGGCTTATGAAGAAAACCTCAAAAAGTTAGTTAAAAAAAGCATGAGCCATAGGCCTGATCCCTAACAATGATAACACAACTAGCAGATTGGTGCAAAATCAACAACCTATACCTCCACATCAGCAAAACTAAAGACCTGATCGTTTACTTCTGGAGACAAGAAAAAGTCCACTCCCCCATCTACATCGAAGGGACTGTGGTGGAGATGGTGAACAACTTCAAATTCAAATGTTCACATCACTGAGGACCTTACATGGGCACTCAACACCTCCAATCTCATCATGAAGGCACAACAGGGGCTGTACTTGCTGAGAAGGCAGAAGAAAATACGCCTGCATCCACGGATCCTCACCGTCATCTACAGATGTGCGGTGGGGAACATACTGACCAGCTGCATCACAGTCTGGTACGGCAACTGCACCACATCCGACCATAAGGCACTGCAGCAGGTGGTCAAAACTGCCCAAAACATCATCGTTTCCGCAGGTCTTTCCTCCCGGCGGCTGTCAAGGTGTATAACGCTGCCCTAGGCTAGGACTGTTAGCCCTTCATGTGCTCGTCTATGGACAGCATGTTGCTCCATTATACTTTTGGACAATCAATCTGTATAAACCTATGCACATTTTGCACATATTCTATTGTTTTTACAGTGACTATGATCATTATATTTTGCACACACCAATGTATTTATTTTTATTTATTCATTTGTATAATGTTTAGTCTATTCTGATGTCTGTTTTTGCTTGTCTTGGGCTGGAATGCTGTAACACATCAATTTCCCTTTGGGATCAATAAAGTCTTATCTATCGGCAATGCCTTACCATCAATCCAGGAAATTAACAACACCAGGTGTCTGAAAAAAGCCACCAAAATTATGACTGACCCCACTCACCCCAGTCACAACTTGTTTGTCCCCCTACCATCTGGTAGAAGGTTCCAGACGATCCAGTCGCACACAACAATCTCTCCTCACTTCTTCCTGTACCCACAACGACTGTACTCCTACACCACTACATACACCATACCACCGACAACTGAATGTTACCCGAACTTGAACATAAGACTGTTCTTGATTGAGTTGTACTATTTGATAATGCTGTATTATGCTTTGTTGTGTACTTTTGCACAAGTTTTAATAATAATAATAATAATAATAATAATAATAATAATAATAATAATAATAATAATAATAACAACAATAACCTACACTTAAATAGCGCTTTTCTGGACACTCCACTCAAAGCAATTTACAGGTAATGGGGATCCCCTCCACCACCACCAATGTGCAGCATTCACCTGGATGATGTGACTGCAGCCATAGTGCGCCAGAAAACTCACCACACATCTTGTTGTTTTCATTGCTATTGTTATTGTATTTACTCTTTATTGTCTTGTCTGCTGTTCTGTATATACTAAACCTGAGAGACTAATGAGAAACACTTTTCATTGTACTATGTACCTGTGTAAGTATAATGACAGTTTAATTTAACTGAATTGAGTGCTCAAATTAGGGTTATGAAACTAAAATATATGAATTTGTATTACTGCCCTTCCAGATTTAGCAAACAACGAGAAGTTATAGAGAATATTAAATATGTATAATTAATATATCTATATGACGCAGACTTGCCAAACATCTAATATTGGTACGTAGTACCAAAGTGTTACCTGCAGATAGCAAAAAATGAACTATGGTACAAGTATAAAATGGGAAAGAGGCATTCTCAAGAAGAAATGTACAGATTAAGCAGGTGGGACCCTATTGTTATTTCTTCTAGTGAGAGGACCGAACCCTTGCTTCTGTGTCTTTTAATTCCAGACGATTTCTTTATCACAGAGTAATTTTATTTCAATGTTATATGTGAGGGACATTTTTAAATTTGTGTACTTTAAATCTTGAACTGGATTTGTAATTAGTATCAATTCTGTGCCAATTTCTGAGCTTTAAAATGTCCCTTATTCAGCTGGGTAAGCTGAAATGTAACCAATTGGACTTCTGCAGCAAGAAACATCACTCATTGGGGAGTGTCAGATACAGTATCATTCCCACCTGTGTCTTTTCATCAGAAACTAATCACCCACTACATTTTGTTTGGACAGAAATAAGGGAGAAAACTAATTAAGAAGTCGAAGAGAGACTGAATACAGTTCTGAAGTGATTGATGCTTGAAGCAAGGCATTTACAAAACTAAGAACTGAGTGCAAAACATGTAAACAAAAGTTTAAACAAGCACACAATCAATTAAAGGTATGCATTAGCACCAATGATACACTTCTTAGTTGGAATGACAGCATCATACATACTGTAGGACAATCCCAAGGACAAGAGATAGGAAAAAATTGGAGGGAAGCAACAAAAAGTCAAACCTAAAAAGAACAATTTAAATCAAATGGTGATATGTTAAAATTGTAAGATAAAATGAAAATACAATTAAATTATTCAAAACGCCAACCTATATACAGGTATGTCTTCAGAATCAACAGTGAAATATGAACCAGTGACTTAGTAAACTAAGTAAACTAAGAGGAAGAGCTTTTACATATAAGAACAGGAGGCACTATACACAAAGTTGTTGGGGAACTGCAGTAAACTAACCACTACCCAGCCATGTTTTTTGAGACAACACTATTGTTCCTTTCAAGAAACAATGGAGTCTTATATGATATATTTAAATAGTTAATAGTAACCACTATATGAGCTACATGGGCTGAATGGCATCCTCTCATTTGCACGTGTTCTAATGTTTCTTATGGTCTTGCTCATTTGGAAAATGAATCAAACAATTCAGTATCTTAATCCTAATATTAATCTGAATATAGTCCAAGACATGTCCTTTGGGCTCATTTTTTGTACTAAAAGTATAGTATGTGAAGGTTACACTCAAGATTAGAAGCTCATCCAGGTTTCTGAAGTGGTACATTAACAGAGCATTAATAACACCACTTTGATGGGATGCCATTGCAGGGCTATTATTAACAAATGTTCCCATTTACATACAGTAGCTGAGTATGTCTTTATTAAGATATAGTACCTTTCCAAAGAGCACAACAGCAGTGCCATAGTGGAGGGTGTGCACACAAAATCTTGTCATAAGGAATTCTGAGACACCTAACTTATCTGTGTTGCAGGAATTCCACTTTATTTTTTAAATTTTATTTTATATTCTATCGCCTTTCAGGGCAACACAGATTGAAATATTGGATTTAAGTATGGCCAGGAAGTATACCCCAAATAAGTACTATCTCATTTCCAAATCTGGGGCAGTCAGATATTTTCATGGTGTTTGTGTGTAGACATTTATGGATTATGAAATTCCAAGAAGTATTTTTTGTATCTTGACATTTTCAACGATAGGTTTAAATAGTTTTTCTGTAATTCACTAAACAGATTCCCATCACTGCATTCTTTAATTAAACATACATTTTGAATAATTTTCACCAACATATCCATGATATCCAAGCTTATTCACTATAGAGTCAAAGACCTGCTTGGATCTCGATTTTTCTAGTAACATTTTCCAAACTTTGAGATCCACCCATCCTTTTTCTAACTACTTCATCCAATTTGGGAGCTGGAGCTTAGTTTTGCAACCAAGGAGTGCAAGGTAGGGTACACCCTGAACAGGACACTAATCTATCGCAGAGAACACACAGACACAAACATGCACACACTCACACTAGGGCCAGTTTTCCCAGAAGCCAATTGACCTACCAGTATGTTTTTGGAAAGTGGGAGGAAACTGGAGTACCGTGAGGAAACCCTCATTAACAAGGGGAGAACATTCAAACTTCAAGCAAATAGCACTCCAGGCCTGGTATTGAACCCAGAGCCCCAGTGCTGCAAGGCAGCAATACTAACCACTTAGCCACCATGCTGCCTACTTTCAGATACAAGAATATCTATTTTTTTTCACAAGCATTTGGCCAATAAACATAAAAATTAGCTAAATCGTTTTCTATAAACAACATGTATAACTTACAGTAAGTAGTACAGTAAGTAGGCAAACATAGAAATTTATTTAGTTCGTACTCCAGCTTTAAGAATCGAAGGATGACCAGATCTAGCTCAAACTCCCTTCTAAAGACAGGCATACTGTATGAGCATTTATTACAAATTTCTTTACATCGCCAAACCAAAAACCCGGAGTGTTTTAACCAGTGAAGTTACATTACTTTTGAGGTGGGAATCCCTCCCTGCTGTGCAATCACAACCTCTGTGGCTTTCCAAGAGCTGGCAACATTAGCACGTTTGGCAAGAGGCGCACCTGGGAAATGTAGTAAAGTCTGACAGAGCACACTGCAGAGGGTTCATGTATGTTACTGTATGTTTAAGGTCTTAAGTGTGGACCTTGCTGTGTGGACCTGAGTATATTAAGAATTGCGGATTCCTATTTAAGGGACACATAAAAAAAAGGTAAATAAGTGGGACCACTTGATTATAAATACAACCATACACACTTACAGTATACATTATTTTTAATTATTAAAGAGCTCTAATGTTGTTCATACATTATATGGTTTGAATACAGTGCAAAATTTAGAAGTGTAAATTTTATACAATACTGTTAATTGAGAGTCAGAATTATATCCCTTACATACTGTATACAGTCTTAGGAATGGACACTTTATTTTGCCTAATGCAACTGTCAAAACACAAAAAAATGACTGACTATACTTAATATTTGTACTTACGTGCCTAATTAAAGTAGTGTATGTGCTCAAGAATGAGGATCTCATTTCTAAATTATTTCAGGATTTTACTTGAGCTGTGAAAGAGATTAAATACATTGTCTCCAAGGAACAGCATAACAGTACTCCAAGGTGAAATTCAACAGTATCAGCATTCTAACAGCCAATTTTTTTTATTCCTACCTCCTCTTACTTTAATACACACAAATATCTGCTTACTGCAGGAAATATTTTAACACTTACTTGAAGCAGAACACTACAAACAAAATAAAACTGCCCAGAATGTCTGGTTTTTAAAAGGATACATAATGTGCCTCGCAAATGTATTCAGACCCTTTCTATGGTGACCCATTTTGTGAAATTACATTTTAAATTAAAGCAGACAATTTTTTAAAACTCAATTTTTAATTCACAATCTGCATGCTCAAACTGAATACCTCTAAGGGAAAGACACAGTAAGTCTCAGTTTATGCTCTGAATGTGTGGAATAGGTTATGTATATAATGAATATTAATTGCTACTTCAAAGTGTGATGACAGCAAGCTTTAAAGTAACAAAGTGTGAAAACCATGCAAGGGTCTGAAAACTTTTTCCCTGGCATTTAATCAAGATTAAACTGTAAAGTATCCCTGGATTCGGTGTGGGTAACCATGATTGTGCAACACAACAACATTGTTGAATAGTGGTGCAATCATCCTATAACAACATTTTAAGGGTCACTACCTAACATGAACTAGAAGCCCTGTACAGAGCTTTGCTGCTTGTGCTTAGCTTGTTTATCAAAGATAAATTATTTTGAATGTCAGGGGAGATACAGCACAGGATATATGAGAATCAGAATCACCTTTATTTGCCAAGTACATTTCATGTACAAGGAATTTACTGTGGAGTGCTTTGTGCAGCAGAAAATCTAAATATAACATATAGAAACAAGACAATAGTCATCATTAAGATAGTGTTCATATACTGTAACTAGGAATTCTGGTTAAGTAACAACACAGCCCTCGGAAAGAAGCTGTTCAGATACTGGGTGGTTCTGGTTTTGAATAGACAGGTAGTGTTTTCCTGAGGGAAGTTTATGAAACAAGTAGTAACCTGGGTGCATGGGGTCATCACCACTTCTTTGCTCTGGAATTGCAGAAATCATCAGTGACAGCCAATGACTGTCTGCACAGCAAGAACAACGGCAGACAACACTGCAGTTTGCCTTTGCGAGGGCAGACATACTGTCAAACCAAAGAGTTATAGAGGCAATCAAAATATTCTCAATAATGGCTGTGAAAATCTGTATCAGAATTGTTTGAGAGACACTAAAGTGTTTTGTTTGACACAAATAGTACATTCTGTGCTGTGCTTTCTTTGTTATACTTGTCCTAAGTATTTAGAGATCATGATACCCCAAAATGTAAAGGACTAAACCACACTCATAGCCATATCATTGATTACCAGGTTTTGGAGAATTTTTCCAGAAATCAACGACCGGTTTCCACTCTTTTAAAGATATTAAGCTCCAGGTGGTTGTTAGCAAAACATGATACCAACCAACTTACTTCCCTCCTGTACATGGTCTCATCATCATTAGTCATGACCTCATGACTTCACTAATTAAGACCTACAGTATTAGGAACAACGTCATGAAGACCACAGCACCCTACTGGAAAGAAGTTTAAAACAATGTTTAATTAAACATTTCCTAGCCTATCTGTGTAAGTTTTTAAGCTCAGCTGACACTCATAAAAAAGGCACTGACCGACTGATAAAATATATTCTTATCCCTACTCTAATTAAGGCTATGGAAGAAAGCTCAGCTGAAATTCTTATTTTCTTTTTATTTTTCTTTGTGTAATTAATTACTTTTTTCTTTGCAGCTAGTATGCCAACATACTTCACCTTTGAAACCCAGTATACAGTGGATAAATGTATGGGTGATGCAATGACACATTTATTAAATTAATACTGTTTCCTAACCTCAATAAAATACATACTTAAACCAAACAATACAGTTCCAGGTGTCTGCATCCCCTAGTAAGAAATCTAATTGAGAATCTGACCATGACCACTGTTTGCCTTTGGTATTTAAACAGCTAACCTATAATATCTAATTTGCTTTGTGTTGTGTATAAGGACATTTGTAATGTTCATTCTTTCTCTCAGAGTACTAAACAGCCAGTTCACAATCACAAATTGACCATTAATGCATATTAATTTTGATATCTAATTCATATCGTTTATTTGATTTTTGAATGAGGTACATGGTTCACACAACTAAGAATTTATATCATTTAGCAGTTTATGTTCTTAAATCTGTGGAATATTACCACCAACTAGTTCCTTGCAATAGACCTTTCCCCACTTTGTTCTTCAGTGCTCTACTGCTGTTACAAGCCACTCCTTCATACATATACTACAAACAGAATTTGCCTTCTTGGCCTGGTAACTGACTGAAACATGGTATTGATAGATACTTATAAACAGTGAGAGCACTTGACCATGCAAAATATACCAATGCAAGAGAGGACTTTACAGTAGTATAACTACTAGAATTGCTTTTATTCTGGCAATTTGCTCTTCATCTATCCATCTTCACAGATTGTTGTAAGCCTTTATTGAGCACTGCATTATTAGTTTGTACAGGATTTGGCCCATTTAATCCTTTTAACAACAACCAGGACCACATAAGTTTTCATGCCATGTGTTGTGCAATTTTCAAATGCAAGACAGAGAAACTGTGTTAGAAACACACATGCAAATTGTCAAAAATGACAATATCCACACTTGCAAAATAAAGGGCCTTAAAATACATATTTTAAAACACTGATTTGTGAACTCTATATCTAAAGGGTAATAGTAATAGGAGCTAAAATATCCATTGCAATAGCCAAACTATTATCCTTCATACAGATTTTCAGAAGCCACCTAATGATTTTGTCCAAGGGGTTATAAATGTATATAAATAAGATAAGGATGATTGCACTTGAGATGTGTTTAAACACAATAGAGACATTAATAAGTTTTTAACATCTCTATTTAAAACCTGGCATTATTGACTGAACCTTCAAATGATTTGACTCTAATTGTGGTGATATAGTGGAAAATAAAATAATAAAACATACAGTACATGTTGCATGAACTTGCCTTGAAAATTTACAAAACCACAAGACTGTTCTTCATTATGTTTTAGTTTTTTTTTATAAATGAACTGGGAGTCGTTAACTATTTATTAATCTCAAAAGTTGACAAATTTGTGCTTTATTTGAATAGGCAGTTGCCAGATTTTCCTTTCAGAGTACAAAGAGCAGTCCCTGCTATTTCAAAAATAAAATACATACTGTAATTTGAATTTAGGGTCCCAGAGCAAGAAACACATTTTATGCCTGTGATCTCAGAAGACCGTAAAACATTACAGTATTTTAATTCCAGAATATCCAAATAAAAAGAAAAGATGGATAACACAACCTATTACTTGTTCCTTTGCAACACAATAATGATGTTTGTTAAGTGAAACAAAACTATGAGTTTGGTCTTGGGGATTGCTGTATTGTATCTTTTGTTTTTCAACTTTCCAAAAAATCCTGAAGACTTCCTTTACTTCTGGGCTTGCATTTGAACCCTCCTTGTCTTTAGGTTGTGTAACTTCATTTGGCATGAAGAGGATTAGTTGATAATGACATCATTAAAGATTACTGAGCACTTAAATCAATGTTGATTGCAGGGGAGTTCGGTGTATTTTCATTAAGCATAATTGTCTCAATGAAAAGAACCATAATTTGTTAATGAACAATGATCTCATTTTAAATTACTGCAATGCCAATACCTATTTAGTCAAATGTACTGCAGTCTTAATTATAGAAAGGTACTTGTTTTGCCTTGGTCTCATCTAAGAGCATCATTCCAAAGGATTATGTTTCAAAGACAAACCACTAGAGTGAATTGACTACACATAAATATGACCAAACTGTATTCCAGACACTTGACAACAGGATGTTAAATACAATAATAAATACTGTTAAGAATTACTACATAAAGACCATCTCTACCTGCTCCGCCAGCAGATTTCAGAAGTACCATGCCCATACTTTTATTGCCCAGACAAGACATGCAAGAAATAAGATGTGGCGTATGTTTCTATTTATGAGAAATTGCTAATAACATTAATGTACTTAAATTAATGTACTATTTTCAAACTGAAGCATTTATGTAAGCTAAAAAGCAGGGATAATCAAATGCTGGAACTGTACTCAAAAAGCTAATTAATTTTTTGATTACCATTTTAATTAATTAATAATAATTATAATTGCATACACTTATATAGCGCTTTTCTGGATACTCCACTCAAAGCGCTTTACAAGTAATGGGGACTCCCCTCCACCACCACCAATGTGCAGCATCCACCTGGATGATGCGACGGCAGCCATAGTGTGCCAGAACGCTCACCACAAATCAGCTATCAGTGGGGAGGAGAGCAGAGTAATGTAGCCAATTCATAGGGGGGGATTATTAGGAAGGGCCATTGGGAAATTTGGCCAGGACGCCGGGGTTACACCCCTACTCTTTTCGAAAAACGCCCTGGGATTTTTAATGACCACAGAGAGTCAGGACCTCGGTTTTACGTCTCATCCGAAGGACGGCGCCTGTTTTACAGTATAGTGTCTCCGTCACCATACTGGGGCATTAGGACCCACATGGACCGCAGGGTGAGCGCCCCCTGCTGGCCCCACTAACACCTCTTCCAGCAGCAACAATTTAATTGTCATCAAATTTTTCTATAGTATGTAATTTAATAGCCAGTTGTACCATTGACTTGAATTGGAAAGTATAAGAATGCCCAGTATTTTTGCCTGTAAAAATAATCTTTGCATATACAGGGATTGATTTACTGTTCTTAACATAAGTATTATAATAATACCAGAAACATGTTGCTGTATGTCTTCAATAATTCAATCTCCCAATGTTAGTATCATTTGTAAAAATAAACTTTAGCATTTAAAAAAGTTCTGGGTGACCTAAGATAAAATAAAGGGCAGAAAGGTTAAAAATGACATTGAAATTCTTAGTGGAAAACGAAGGAGAAAGGGTTATGGTTGAAACAAGAGTAAGAGAAACTGAAAGGTCCATAGATAAGCAGATACAGAGTGGAAAAAGATTTTAAAAGCCTTATTTTAAGATGGTTGCAATGTGTCTAGGAGGAGATGACCATGAGACAGATATTTGAATATTATCAGCATAAAAATGATACAGAAGTGTTGAAGAGAAAGAACAGTAATGGACCAAGGACAGTACCGAGGGGAAGACACAGAAGCAGGACCAGAAAGGGAATCTTGCCAGGTGTCCTGGCATATACTGTATGATCAGCAAGGTAGGAGAATTGCCAATTGTGAGAAATTCTAGAAAATCCTAGATCTGCGAGTGTTGACAGGGGAATAGAGTGATCCACACTTTCAAAGGTAGCAAAGAGATAACGTCTTAATATATTACATCTTACTTGGAATACTCATGTTCAGAACACTGATTTTCATATTTAAAATGAAAAAGCAAACAAGCTAGATGAACTGCATGACATCCTCTCATTTATGACCATTCTTACAGAATGTTCAAATATGGTGTTTACATTCTAGAGTCTCATTCATATTCTGAATACCAACAATTTTAATGTAATTGAATATCTGCCTGCATGAAAATACACTGAATGAGTGAAATGGCCATCACTTACCATTATACCTGAAGATGTGTCAAGATGCAGCTAGAAGAAAATAAAACCCATGTGTTTTGATACTGTAGGTGGGTACCCAAAATCTGACAAATGTTATGATTTTGGAATGGTTGCAAGAGTTGGGTTTGAATTGGTTTGTCTACCCTAAGCAGTTAAAATACTTTTGTCATGATTGCACTGTACATGAGTGTCTGTCATCCTAAGTGTTCTTTTTCTTCTTTATATTCAGCTTATATGAGTTGAAACTAGATTTCTAGTGCTTGAGTATGTGTATGTTCAGTACATTGTGAGATTCCTGTGTTTGTCTGGATGCATGTGCTGACTTTTTCACATCTATGATTCAGTATGTACAATATGTGGAGAGGATTCATGTGTGCACTCATGTTCTTTGACTCATGGAAATGCAATATTAATTTTTGGCTTTTTGCCATGTAAATTCTTCCATAATATTTTTTGTTTTGCTCTGGTATGCCAGTCTAAATCACAGATTTTCTTTTGCTTTATAATTTGTAACATTCAACATATTCTGCTTTTATTTTAATACTATTACTAATAATCCATGATTGTTATTTGTTAACTGTTTCTGATTAAGTTTTGGGTGATAGTTTGTGGGTTTAAAATAATGGCGAGAATGTTCAAACTCAAGACTTATCATCTGACAAATGCTGATTATTTCCAAAAGCTAAATAACAGACTTGTTGATTTCCAACTCAGCTAACAAAACTTATAAATGGTTAATGTACTTGTCTAAAGTTCTTTAATTTATTTAAGAGACGATAAAATCTACTTTTTAGTAATATAGAAACAAAACAAATTTAAAACTCATAAAAATGAAAAACATCTGATACACCATCAGAGAAAGCTGTGAACAAACACATCTGTTATAATCAGGGTCAACTAACAAGAAACACTTTCTTAATAGGAAGCCAAGCTTAAATTTTGTAAACTATTGACTGAAAAAACAAATACAGAATATTATTTTTCCAGACAACCTACAGCCATGTTGTTCTAACATTCTTTGATTCTCTTATGTTCCCTTTTCTGTATTTTAGGTTAATGTTAAGTAACAAAAAGATATCATCAGGAGCAACTAATTATACATTCCAGCTGGACAAAAACAATCCCCAGTTTGACATCCAAAAGTGCAATCTAACACTATTAGGCAACAATGGCAATGAGCTTATGTCTTGTTTTTGCCGAGCACTGAAACAGCATACTCTCTTTTCCCAATGGGAAAATAATACAGTGATTTGATAAACTGAAACAAAGAAACTGAAAAATGGGTTTTAAGAGCACATTAGCCAAATTTAGATTTTTTTCTGAAATTAAAATTCCTGAAATTGACACAAAAATAGCATTTTCATATTTCTTAGACACAACTTGCAAATATACGGTTTAGTATATTTTCATTCCCTAACGTAAAACTGTTCAGTTCAGCAGAGATTACTTTCTTCATTCATGTTGCATTTCTTTCATATTTCAAATGCTGGGAAAATGCCATATACATCTCTAGTTTCTTTTAAATTAGTGTCAAACTGATTTCAAAACAAAAGTGCATGACTTAAGCAGGACCCGTGACCCTCTTCAATTTTCACTCTGGAATTATTCTTGGATGTTTATCTGATCAGTGTCCCAAAATATTTAAATAATATGTCACTTAAAATTTTGAAATATAAGGAATACATCAACATACTTTTACTTTGAAAAATGCCTAACCGTGTATTCTGAAAACAAAAATTAGCAAATTAAAGAAAACGGTCAAGTTTCATCACTCAAGATTGAAGATCAGTGATTGTTTGTGCTGATAGGTGTAATTGAAATAAGTATGCAGATGACTGAAAGCAAGCCCTAAAATATAATTACATATTCAAACCGCATAAACACCTTGGATTCCTAAATCTGCATCTACACAGATGCAAACCACACATTCAGTCATACCAAGGCCAGTTTTCCCAGAAGCCAATTAACCTACCAGGACGTCTTTGGACTGTGGGAGGAAACCTACGCAAACATAGGGAGAAGATACACACTCCACACAGACAGTACCTATTTCTGGAATTGAACCCAGGGCCTCAGTACTACAAGGCAGCAATTTACAGCAAAGTACTGCAAAATTTTGTGTTGATCAATGGCAAAAACCCCAATTAAATACATTGATTCCAAATTGTAACACAATATGCAAGGGATTTATTGTAACACAAAAGTGCAAGGGAGGTGAAAACTTCTGATACCCACTTTACCTGCACCTCAGGTGAGTTGATTCATAACGTTTATTGAAGACTGTACAAATAAATTAACAATGGGTCAATATTGTTCATCCAAGAGCAATTTTCTGAAGGTTGCTTAATTTTATATTAAACTCTGCAGATTTCTACATTTTTAAATGAGTAGCTTTGGTGATACATAATGCAGTTTGAAAAGATACATACTGTATTAATCTGTGGACAGCAAACAGTATTTAGCTTACACTGTGGGGAGCAGCCTTGTGTACAATGGCAGCAGACATCATACTGAGGCAAACTGCCATGGCAAAAAAGCAAAGATCACCATATAAAGTACCAGATAAACAGCCTTTGAAATCGATGGATTCATTTATGCTACAACAAAAAACAGCAAAATGGAAAGTCTTTACAACACATTTAAATTCTTTTTTTTTCCAGATATGCGTCAGCTCTTTTTTGAACTTGTAAGGCATTCCAATCAAAACCACTAATAATTCTCCAGTCACAAGTAGTTATGCTAAGTGATAGAATGGTGAAGAGAAACATCTTATGAATTTGGTGTTGGCTTATATTGTAACTAAATTGGAAACTAAAATTTGCCGGTCTGATGGTTTGATTTAATTGAGGCCTTGGCCTACATTTAATCTGCAGTTTTACAGGTATCATTCAAGACATAAACATATCCTTATTCTGAAATATTAGAACTAGTAATTAGTATTATCCTCTGCATCTCTAAAAGAAGCACCACAATTGTAACACTCCAGAGTGGTATAACAGTACCATTGTACTGCATCCTGATTTTCTTGACCAAACAGGATTTTGAAAGTTATTTAGCATCAAAATAGATTGTTAATGTCTTAGTGTGAAGTGAAGTTTTTGGTGACAACCACAATTTGCTGACTATGGCAGGATGGGTTTATCCTCAGAACACAAAGATTTGGATAGTGAAAGGAGGGCAGCAATGACGTTCCCACTTGCCTTTTGACATAAAGGATACAGAAAATTAAGAAGGGAGACACAGAAAGCAGAAAGCACAAAACCTGAGCAACTTATTAGAAAGTGATTCAAATGCATTGATCTTTTGACCCAGATCAAAACTGTGCATATGATTGGGATTTTAACCATATTAAGGGTAATACCTGCTGAGAAAAGGAAAGGAAATGAAGGAGAACAAGTGTAATTTTTCTGAGGACAGAATGTGTTAATACAAAGGAATGTTCCCACACATATTTAATAGGGTTCAACTTTATAAGTTTGCATTTCTTCAGATGGGAATACTTAGAGCAATTACTGTAGGCCCAAATTACTTGAGGTTCAATGTTTTACAGTCCTACTGGCATGAATACAGTGACAGCAGGGCATTTTCTAAGTCGTTATTTTAATTTTAACATACCAGTTCCCACTGACATGGTACGCATGAACCCCTAAATGCCTTTTTACAGGCACATTTCCTTTATTTATTACACTCAAGGTACAGAATCTGATTCATATCAATGAAGAAGCGTCACATTTCACAATGACCTTCCAACATGCTAACCATCTGCAAGACATTGTGCGCTTTTTTGCGTTAGTGAGACATTTGTGGAAAGTGATTCAACGTACATTGTCACCACATATGCTGCAGAACTTCAAGGTTCATAAAGTACGCATATTGACAGCAGTGTACAGTGACTTTTTTATTATGAATCAACACAGTTGACACAAGGTGCTGTGTGGTTCTTCAGAATTTTATCATAAGACAAAAGGTCTGAGAGATGCTAAGGAAAGTTTATTAATTTGGTTGCGAAATCAATAAAAATAGCACCCAAACTTTCAATAACTGAACTGTTGTTTAGTGACTATACAAATAACTGAAAAGTGTGTCATATCAGCAGCCTCTATAAAGTGAGAGCTCAGTGTCCTATCAAACACTATACTTGGATCAGTATCTTGGGTTGGTAAGAATAATACTTTCATAGAAATTAGTTACTGTCTGTCAACTGAGATAACTAAGCACAGCATAAACTGAATAACATCACCATAGCTAAATAGAGACACTTATCGAACGTATAAGATTACAAATACCAATTAAGCCTTCTGTCCAGGTTACTTAAATTATCCATCCACCTTACTCTTCTATCGATCCTCCACTAATTTTATAACTATCTAATTAATAACTGCATGTTTCCATTGAAATTACCAATTTTTTTCTGTAGTAATTTGAGATACTTTGCAGTCACAGGTTTTTCCAGTCTGTTTTTCCACATTTTCTTCCCTGATGTTTTGACAAAATGTTCTGGAAACATCAGAAATCATTCTGTTGGTACCAGTATAATTTTCATCATTAATAAAGAAAAGCATACTTGCACAAGAGATGGCCACAAATCAGAATTGAAAATCCCATGTTTCAGAATTCACCTGGATGTACAAAAGTGAACCAGGAGTTTTTTTTAATCAATGTACTGATCAACCAAGATATACGGTACTTTTTCCAAAGTGACAGAAAGGTTAAAGTGTAGAGGAAGTTAGTTACTGCATATACTTCAAAGAAGACCACCACATTGGTGACACATTGGTGGCGTTTGTTTTTATTAATTTATGTGTCACACTTCCTTTTAATATCAAACAAATATTTTTTATGTTTTTTGAAATACCAAATATTTTATGAGCAAATATCTGTATAAACTATTACTCATTGTGCTGCAATCTAAATGGAATAAAAATAATTATATTGGCAAGAATGCTCTCTTGCCAATGTAATTTATATTTTATATAAAAATATAAATTATGTCTGACCCCACTCACCCCAGTCATAACTTGTTTGTACCCCTACCATCTGGCAGAAGGTTCCGGTCACTCCAGTCGCACACAACTAGACTCCAAAATAGCTTCTTCCCCAGAGTTGTCAAGTTGGTGACGCCCCCACTCCCTCCCACCATATTATGATCTCTCCTAACGTCTTCCTGTACCCACAATGACTGTACTCCTACACCACTACACACACATGTAAGCCGAAATTGTACTGTCCCCTCGATAGCCCAGTAAAACTGTACCGGTCGTAATGATATTTAATATTTATTAATTAACCATGCTATTTTTTACCATACTATTTTTGCACTGTTCCAAGAATTACCTTGCACTGTTTTTGTCCTGTTATATTTTCTCTGTTTGCGGAATTTTGCACAGTTTTGAATACTTGATTACATGTTACTTATGTTATGTTATTACATGTTACTGTTATTGCTATTGTGTTACTGTCTATTGTCTTATCTTCTGTCCTATTTATATAATGCACCTGAGTGACTAATGAGAAACACTTTTCATTATACTATGCACCTATGTAAGTTTAATGACAATAAAGTTGAATTGAATTCTCTTTAAGTAATTTTAAACTGGATTTAATTGTGAAACCCCAGATGCTTATTTAGGGAAATATAGAAATAAGTGAAAGAACAAGCGAAGAACAAAACCACTAACGAAAGTCAATTTGTGACTGATGTCCAGTATCAGCCAAAAAAATCAAAATGTTATTAATAAAAATTACTTCCTAAATTGAGAAGAAGTTGTCCTTCATAAACCTTATTTTCATGAGAAGAATCATAATAAATGCAAAGCGTGAAGTCAGCAACATAACATCCTTACTGTTGAGCATAGTTGTGGCAGTGTTTTCTTATCGAGGATGATAACCCAGGACCAGTCCAGCAGGGACTGGGAAACATGTCAAGACTGAGGACGCAATGGATGGAGCAAAGTACGAGCGAATCTCTTAGGAAAACTAGGACACCTTACTTCTGTCTGCTAATGACCTAACACTGGGACAAATATTCACCTTTTAGTAGAGCAATGACCAAAAGCATAAGGCCAGAGCTAAACTGAGTGACTTAACAAGAAGAAGGTTAATGTACTTGAGTCATTCATTTACAACCTGATTTGAATCTGATAAAAATATATGGAAATACTTGAAGTTTGCTATACATCAATGATCCTCAACCAATGGCTCACAGTATGAGTAAGTTTGCAAAGAAGAATGTGAGAAAAGCTGGTAGAGACCTTTGTAAAAATACTCAGAGTTGTAATTGCTTTCAAAGTTGCTACCACCAGGTATTCACTCAGAGAGGTGACTACTTCTGCGACCAACAGAGTATTATAGCTTTTGTTTGCAGATTTTGCTGACTTAACTTCTTTCATCCATAAAGGTGTTCAGTTTGAACATTCAAGCTTTGATTAAAAACATTCAATTTAAAAATGTGTTAACATCATTTGTAACTCAACAAAACGGGGCATCGTTGAAATGGGGTGAATAGTTTTGCAAGGCAATGTAGTTAATCAACTCTTTTAATCAATGACATCATCATGAGGTTTAACAGATTTTTGATTACACTGCTGACCCTTTATTTCTCTGATGAAACCATGTATATTATTTTGTAAAAAAAATGCCTGTCTCAAATCAAAGCTATTAAAACAACAAAAAAAGTTGTGTATGAAGACAAGCAAGTTCATAAGGTTTTGGGTTCTGAGTGGCTATAATAAATACATAAAACTCTATGCTCAGAAATACCATTTGTGTTTTTCAGCCTGCCAGACATGCACTGCAGATAGTATCGATAAAGACATACTTTCACTTACATATCAGTTTGCTAAATATTTGGAACAATTTGGAACAAGTGAGGATGTATAAACCATTTATTTAAAGCACGTGAACTTTAAAATTTACTAATGTCCTGGTGAAGGCAAAAAAATTAAATTTAAACTCATGCGTAATCCTGAATTTCTAAACGGGCCACTGAATTAATAATCTGTAAATCATAGAATATGTGTCATATCTGCTGTTACCTGGATGGTTTTAACACCAACAGACAGAAATATGTAAAAAAGACCTAACCTAGACCAAAGTCTACAGTATATAGACCAGTACAATTTAGAATAACAGTTATGGCCTCTTTTCAATTGCAAAGTTGCACTGTTAACACAAGATGGACCTTCATTTTGTTTGCAGTTGATACATACAATAAAATGATTATTATTAGTAAGGTCTCACAATGTTCACTGAGACTAAGACTTTGGTATAGTCTATCTTTCACCCTGTTTATGCCCATGCCAATTCATAATTAGTCCCGCAACACTGTCTGTCAGCCTGTCGCAGTTTTTGTCACTTGGAATCGTGGTGAGGAAAAGCTTTGGAAAGAGACAAGCAGGGCTTTAATCCACCGCTTCAGCTACCCAGTCCCACTCAACCCCTTTTAACACTGCTTTACAAAATCCTGTTTACGCTTATTGGTGATGAGAACTAGATAACCTCAGAGAGCTGGAAACCAGGAATATATTCAACAGAGAATGGAACAAAGGAGACTGATTGGGCTTCATTCAGCACCGAAAAAGTATTTTCCTCTTCTGAAGATGATAATTGCAACTTTTAAAAAGGACATTGTGAAAAACCTGAGGCCCGGATGCATGTCTCCAGAAAAGATCCCCGCTGAGTGCATATGAATGTACTCTGATCTGGGAAAAGGATCCAAACAGGATTTTAAACCCCTCATGCAAATAATTCAAACTCCAATTGTTTCAAGGTTTTCACCATATGGCTAGTCATCCTTTTATTCCAGGAATTTATTCGATTGTTGTTTTATTCCTTTCTTTTCTTGGATGTGATTTGACTTCTTTTGCCTTTTCATTTAAAGTCTTTTTTTCATCAGATAACTTTACTGAGGGTTCATATTTGATAAGCTAAGCTTTCTAAGCTTTTATTTCCCTGTGCTGCCTGCCATTAAAACAAAAAAATTCACTCTGCAGTCTAGCCTCACGCTCTCAAAATAAAACAAACTGTGAAAAGGGAACAAGCTCCTGTGTTTATTTTTAACACCAAATGTGGTCTTGGGGGCCATTCGTGCTTGTCCTATTGTTTTGACTAGGTATCGCATGTGCTTGCACACTGCATACAGACTAAACTAGCCATGGAATGGGATCAGTTACTTTACTATTTGGACTCTGTTCAGCTCTTTGTTCTTTGATAACATTTCTGTCATTAGTGGCCATTTGCACCTTATAACTGAAATTTATACACAGCTTACTATACCACACAAGTTTTTTTTCAATACCTCAGTTAAAATAAATATTGTAATGACTGAAAGCTGAAAGGCTGCTGTACTTTAGACTGTTTTCTGAATTCTTAAAATGTTGCCTTACAACTAATCCTGAAGTGAATACTGATGTACACTGGTATTTATCCTAGCTGCAGTATGTTTCATAGCTTAAGCATTTTAATGGACTCCTAGGCAGCATTTTGGAGGTTCTGAATCCAGTGTCTATGACAATACTCATACTGTCTTGTGCTATCACACTGTTTTGTGAAACATAGGCTACTGCACATCTGAAATGATGGTCTTGAAAAAACAATTTTGATCTAAACTATGTTAATTACTGGGCAAAACCTTTTTAACTTTTAGATTAAATTACTTTATTATCTTATATAACTCTATACTAATATAGAAAGCTTAATTATGCTGGAATAAATGATTGGACCTAAATAAAAAATAATACAAATCTTTTGCAAGTCTCCTTTTTCTCAATTTCTGAAAATACAGAAATAAACAGTATGAAGTACATCAATACACAGGGAAGAAGTTGAAATCATATTCATCCATGGATCTAACTGCTTAAGTTCAGAGCAGAACCTTTAAGGAAAAAGGAAGAAAAATTACTTTTCTGCTAAACCATAAGACCACTGAATTGAGTGGTGTCACAGCCCCCATGGGGATAATGGAAATGGGGACAGAAGTTTCAGAGAAAATAAACCTTATATAGATGTCCCTATGTAAAAGATATTCCTGCTCACCAAATACTTTCATTAATACAGCAATTTCTAATCCAAAGGTAGTGGAACATTACTGTAAACCAGGAACATTAAAACTATTGTATTGCATTTTTTAGAGGTAACCGAAATTTGCATTAGAATAAATTGTTAGAAAAGGCTCTGGTAAATCCTATATTATTCTTCAGGATTGGATTTATTTATAGTACACTAATGAAGCACTCCACAAAGCTATGTCCTACATTTGTGCCTGCAGCCAAAAAACATGAAGCAGCTTCACATTATTTGTTGAATAACTCAACTTCACAGTCTAGACGTCACGTGAAGAAAATAATTCTGAAGTATCTGATATTAAATGTATTCAAATGGTTAATAATCTCAGGTGATTTAGCAGCTAAAGTTAATACAGGTGATACAATGTCTGTGCTCTGAGGCAAGAGAAATTTAATTCAATATAAGCCCACGCTTTTAAGAAAGGAACTGCTCAACTCATAATACATTCTGTAAAAAACACTCTGTTCCAAGGAAAGCGAGGGCCCTATTGTTATTGACAATTACCTCAGTCTCCTTAAACGATCAAATAAAAGATGGGTTCTTTACAACCATGGATGGCCTAAAGGAACAATTACCGAGTTTGGCCAGATTTCAAAACTGAACATGAACTGCCAAATTAAAATTGAAATAAGAAGATTATATGAGTTTGCTAGCTCAAAGCAGCCTTGTACAAAATGAAACAATCCAAGTCTCTGCAAAGGCTGAATCATTTGTGCTAAAAACTGCTACACAGGTGCTCTCTGGAATCGCAGGTTGGATTAACATGTTTAGACTATTTAAATCACTGTAGAGGATTAAAAACATTAAGAGGTAGCTCATTTTTAATAACTGTCAATTAAATAATAATTACAGCCACAGAATCTTTAATGGAATGTACCAGAATCATTCTTAAAGTCATGAGTAGTATTGAGTAGTATACGGTAATTGGAGGTATCAGGATCCCTTACTACTATTGTGTCAGAAAGATAAATACAATAATAGTTGTGCACTCTTTCATAGGGACATTAAATAGCCTAATTTACATTTGCTTAATACATATTAAAGAACCTCATAAAGATCTAGACCATCACCAATTTGAAATCAACTTTTTAAGATATACATACAGTACAGAACCCTAAGTTCTGATTGTAAAACATATTCAACATTTTCTTGAATGTTTTCTTCAACAAATCTTAGGCTTTTCAATTCAGGGGAAACAGGAAAAATAACTTGAGACTTGCACTATTAATCACACGTACTGTATTACAAAATTAAAATAAACATATATTAAAAAATAGCAAAATATAAAATGTAACAATAATCAAGATGAAAATCTTCTAGAGACAGATAACATATGATGAAAAGGAAGCAACATTTTTGCCATATTACTTTTATCTTACATCTACATCAAGCAGACCGTTAAACAATAACACAGAAAACAGATTAATTTTAAGAAATGGTTAAAATAATTAATTCTTAAATTTTTAAATAATCATTTTTTAATCAGTGAACGTTTTGTTCTGAAATCCTCTTCTGCCTCCAATAGTTATCTAATGCTTATGGGCATCTAGAAATGTCCTGCATTTTATTTCATTATGTTATATGTTCCACATCTCCACTCAGCTTCATGCTCCATGCTGTATGCTTCAGGTGGGCTCTCCAGATGCTCAGTGTTACTACATGAGGGTTTACCCCAGACTTACATTCACTGTTGTGGAAACTGTATGCCAAAAACATTACAGCCTGCAGGACAAAGACTGGGCTAGGGAGAGCCCACACTCACCCTCCCTCACTCCATACTCTCATGTGAGAGAAACTCTTAACAGGAGATGTTTATTTCAAGTTATTGCAGTTAACGGGGGTTCCACACGTTACTGAATCACATGAAGCACTTACAGTATCTTTTCAGACAAGGCTACTGAATGTTGGCTGATTTTTTTTTGTTCAGTAAATAATAAAGTAAACCTTGTGTGCGTTATTTGTCACGTGAGGTTAGATCTGCTGTTAGGGCTTGGTGGGGACTAGGTGAAGGTCAGATGTGTTTTGATATGTTAAACCATAGAAACTTAAGAGGGTGTACTTTCTTTTTCATATCACTCTGTATACTATTCCCTTTCCTAAAACAAAAAAATGCATTCTATAATTTTACATTTTAGGAAAGCCTGTTATAGCATAACTAATTCGTCACAGGGGAAACAGCATTATTGTAAATGGAATATTTTTCTGTTTATGTGTACATGTGTGCTGCCTTTTGCAAAGAAGAACAAGACAAACATTTCTCCTTTAAAAATAGGATTGGGAATGCACCAGCTCTTGGGGGTACATAACTACTCTTTTCAAGTACCCAATAATTAGATACATTTCTAGACTATAAAAGCCTGAATATAATCCTCAGATACAAACTATTCTGAGAAATGTCAGCACTACATCTTGCAATACATTTGACAAGTCCTCAGGCATAGACATTAGGTATACTGTACTTACTGATCCTAAAATACAGTCCAAAGCCACCCAAGCAGGGTGAATCTTGTTAAATCGCATCACTGAAGAACTTCAACACAGCCTATTAGGCCCATAAGGTCTTCATAACTTTGGGAGAGTGTTTTTTTTTTCTTGTGAAGCCCAGAACTTCTGTAGTGCACAAAATTAAACAGGTGCACCAAGTCCAGATGCTCAGCCTTCCATTTGACAAATGTCATTTCATACAGTGCGTGGTTATTATTTGCTTGTTTTAAACGGTCAGTTCAAGCTTATCTTAATTTTACAAAGCAAAGTACAGAATAATGCATGTGAAAAACATACAGGGAACTGATTGTGAAACATTAATTTTGGAGATCAGCAATAATCTACTTCTACCGGTCATAAAGTCACCTGGAAAACTCCCACCTAGTGCCAACACTAATATGACTAGCTGTACAATGGTTCAAGATACATTGCCAAGACTCATTTCCCACCAGCTATTGAATGATCTGAAAAGCAGTCATGTGTCTATACTGTAAGTCTTTAGGCTAGAACAAAATGCACAGTTAATTCAGCACTCGAACAAACTGCACTGAATGTGGATTAGTACCATAAATAGAAGCTAAAGGAAAAAAAATGTATTAGAAAAAAATTGGAAATTCTTGGGGAAATAATATCTTGTTCTATACACACTTCAATTTATGGGAAATTGACATTATTATGCCCTGGAGTTTAAATTGAAATTTTTCCTTCATGGTGGTTGTAGTGGTATGGGATGTTTTCCTTCTTATACTGTATATACTATAAATTATTGTGCATACCCTTTTAACCACAATGTAGAAGAATTAAATTGCTGTAGAGTTTTCCTCTTCCTATTGAATAAATCACAAAAATAAAAAAAATAAAAACAATATCTTCACTACTGTACATTAAGTAGATTTGCTTAATTTGAAAAACTCATAAAGTTGAATTAATAGATATGCCTAATAAACACAAGTGTAATGACACATTTTTAAATACAGTAGAGCATTTAATTTAAATGTATTTTTTGGATTCTTATATAATAGTAAATCAATCCTTACTTAACCAGATTTTCCAGTTGGGAACACATTTACATGATGACCTGGCCTAAAGTTTCACACTTCTCCAGCAGAAGAAATATAATAACAAAAATGACATACAAGAAGAAAAACACACAAACAGACTCAAAAATCATATATAAATACATAGAAGAAGCATTCACAGTTACAAAGGTCAGTCAGGGCTGAGTCACCCTATGACTAAAAGATTTCACAGAAGCGTAGGTCTAATTGTAACTTTTGATGTAACTCATTTAATTAATTGGCTGCAGCAAAGATAAAATAAGTGCTAATTATGGATGGCAAAAAAATGGAAACAACTAATTTAATAAGATGAAGAGACCTTAGTCTGTATGAGGAAGAGCAGATGATCGACGCGAAAAAGCAGCTGCAAAGTGGAACAGTGGTAGGACATTTGCTTTGCTTGGATCACTTTTCTAAAATTCTGACCTGTACAAATCTGTGTCATTTGACAAAAGTATCAACCATACAAATTAGCAATAATACAAAAATAAGACACAAGTAGAGCTTACTAACTGCATCGTTTGGACCAGAGTGCCCAAATAATAAATTTGTTTGACGAAGATCCAGCTTGTGTGGCATAATATTGTATGACATCAAGAAAGTGGCAACACTACTGCTTTCAAGATCCAGTGGACAGATGGGTAAACCAGAGAGATCATTTAAGGTCTTATCAATGATATGCTGCAGGAATGAATAGGCATGCCACATCCACAGTAATCCAGAAGTGTTCAACACAGGATGCTTTTCCAAATGTATTACTGTACACTGGTAGGAGGTAGCCCAAGCTGCTATTTCTGACCTTTGTGATCATTCTGACAAGGGGAATTTGTGTCTATTTTCCAGAGAACATTGTACGACTATGACCAGGATTGCCTTGTCCAAGTAGTGGCATACAATTGGTCGAATACTAAATGTGTTGGGTGGGATAAAATTAGTGAGGATATATTCAGCTTTGCATACAACAGTAACCCCTTGGTTCGCAGGATGCCTGCGAGAGACATACAGGATCACTCCTTTATCAACACTAACTCTTCACTGTGAAGCTCACTGTGAGAAAAACATTAGTGGTGGCAAAACACTACACATTTCATTTCTCCTGTGCTGGTAAGCAGAGCTGATTGAGAATTCCAGTTTCCAAATCACCACAGATCTCAATAATTAAAGGGAAACTGAAGTCGTACTTTTTCAGACCAGTTATTACATCTTGGTAACAAAATGAATTAATTGACAGTATGGCAAAAGTTTACAAATTCTGAATTCGTCACAAAATTGGAGTTGCCACGGGTGAGATTGAGTGTTTGCATGAACTGAAACGTGAAGCGGCCCTTCCTACTCACTAGTCACTGTAATGTTCAATGTAACGCAATGTACGAGCAAATAAGTACAGGGTGTACAGCTGTCACCTCACTGCAAAAATGTTGTAATGTGATCTGCAAGCAGAGTTAAGTTGTATTAGTCGGCAAAACTGTCTCAAAGTCGAGTGCAATATTTCAATTAGATTAAGAGAGATTTATTCACAAAATTGCTTGTTTACAATGTAATAGGGCTGCTTCACCTCACCAGAAGTTTAGTTACCACCTTGTGAATCGCAGAATATGACGCTGTGTATACCTGGTATTTTTGTCTATTTTGTGGTGTAAATGGAAGGTTTTACATATGACTGTGTACATTTTATTTTAATTGTAGTTTGAAATGCAATCATCAATACTGATTTTTCTAACCCCTTAAATAGTGTTGCAGTTCCCCTTTAACTGGATGTCAGTATTAGGGAGGGCCTCATGATGGTGGAAATAAAGACATTTAACCTTGATGCAGCAGTTTGGACTCATCTACCAGAGTTATTCTATACCATTATACCAAACTAAATCTTTGCACTATATACTGTATGCACTAAATCTATATTTGCACAATACTCGAAATCTTAGGCACTGAAAATTCAAATATCCTTTGTAGAAACCCATCGCCTGCTCATACTCCATGCACTTTCACAAACAAAGAAAAACAAGTCATCAGCTGGACTCACACTTTCTAGTTTAACTTCAGGCATTTTCAAAGTGCTTGCATATGTTATTGGCATGTGTGTATGTGTGTCCGTCTTGGGGGTGAACCTTTAGAGTCTTGTCTATGCTGGCCTGAAATACCTTCACCAGCAAATCCATTGGGATGTTTTGTTAAACACACTTATGATGTTCAGGTGTAAGCCCCCAGGCTTTCCAAGCTCAAGAGTGCATAATATGTATAATAAGGTATTTGCCAAATGGCAGATTGATTAGCAAAGTATGTTTACAAATGTCTGCTTTGGATACCAAACATGATGAGGTCATTGTGGATGTGGCACAGGTGGATAAAAGTACAAATACTGTATTAGATGGATAATACAACAGAGTCCCTTAAGACAACAATGTTTCTTGTGACCATTTACAAACCTTTGGCAATGACCTCTTGTCTCCTTACATCTCTAAAACTCTGCACAATAGTGCCTGGATATCTGAATCTATTCCATCAACTACAAAGCCAGCATGACTTATTGAAAATGTTTCAAGAATTCACTCTTACTTGAAAGTGAAGACACTTTTTGGTCTCCTTTGGGAGTTTTTGAGAAATTTGTACATTTACCCCTCCACAATTTCATGTTGCACAAAAATCAATCACTAGCTAATCTGCAGAGAATAGATGAGGGTAACATTTTATGTTTTTGGATTCCAAGTTAACACTGCTAAGTAATTAAGGATAGAAAAATGCCTCATGAGTGAAGTGGCTTTTTTGTACCCTCACTGTGAAATCTTCATCCTGTTACTGTTAGTTGGATCTCTATTTTTCTTCAAATCTAAATGAAGGGCATATCTATTTTCTCTAGTCTACTTCCTTTCTTATAAATGTTTTCTCTGCTACTTAAACCTCCTCCTGATGATTTCTCTACACAGTACAGTACTAAAAAAGTCTGCCAACTCCCAATTTAATGATGGGAATTACAATTTCATACCTTGACTTTTATTGTCATTTTGTTTAAATGAAAACTGTTTTATCATAAAGAAAAGGTTTTAATAATTAATGTATGTGAAATGTAAGTGAACTGCTAGTTTATTTAGCACAATTAAGAGTATAGTTAGAATCAGGTGGTTAAATAAGTGGGTAAAAAAAAAACAGGAAAGAGTTTTTGGCAATCCTGTCATTCCATGATCAAAAGATCTTTCAGAGGACCTCAGAAAAACAAATTAATACTCACCAGTCTAGAGAGAGTAACAAAATGATTTCTAATCATTTGGGGCTCTATCCACTGTCAGAGAAATGGAACATATTTAAGTCCTTGGTGACTATACCCAGGACCAATCATCCTGTCAAGATCTCTCCAAGAGTTATCTGGAAAATCATCCAGGAAGTCACAATGAACCCCAGAGCAGGCTTCTCTTGTCATGGCTAATGTAAGCGTTCTTGCCTTAAGCATCAGGAAAAGACTGAATTAACATTCAGGGAGGATAACCTAGAAGAAACCACTGCTTTCTAGAAAGAAAACACTACTACTACTACTCATCTCGTCAAAGAACACCTGGACTATCCACAGTATTGAATGTTGTGGACAGACAAGTCCAAACCTGAACCTTCTGATCACAAGGAGAAACATTCTTAGTGGTGAAAAAAAACTGCCATCCAATAGAAGAAGGGAAATAGGGGTTTCATGGTTTGAGGCTGTTTTGCTGCTTCAGGACCTGAATGGTTGGCCATCATTGACAGAACCATGAATCTGGCTCTGTATCAGCAAATTTAGGAGAAGAGTGTAAGACCATCAATTCTTTAGCTGAAGTTGAGTTGAAAGTGGTTCATGCATGAAGACAATGATCTTACAAGCAGATGTACAGCAGACATGAAGCAGTTCTGTAAGGAAGAATGGGCTAAAATCCATAAAAAACTGCCGTGAGAGACTTAGAAACAGATACAGAAAATTCCTGTTTTAAGACATTGCTACTTAAGGAGGAGCCACTAGTTCATGAATATATTGCTCATATTGCTGAATTTATAGGTTTTGATATTTACTCACATGAGACTAATTATAGTTAGATCCTTTTGTTAATCCAAATGATAATGAAGATATAATTATGTTTTAGATCTAAAATACACGAGAAAATGATGTTAGGGGGGTTACAAACCTTTTCTTAGCACTGCATTTAATTTGCATTAATTTTGTTTAACAAAATAAATCAATTGAGAGCCAATTTTTCAATGATGACTGAAACCTAATTATACAGCAGGACATGTGCTGGAGCAATCTGAGTAAAATATAACAGCGACATCCTACTGAGGATTTCAGCCAATCGTGAAGGTCAGAGCTCTACCACTGCTGCACACTGCTCCAGCTTGATGATTGGACTGATTGGAGGACCCTGTATATGCTTCCTCATCCTCTCTACTGTATATGGATGCGGGAGTTGGAGCTTTCAGCCAGAATGTTAAAACGCACTCAGCGACTGGGATATATATAAAAAATTAATTGTCAAATTTTAAAGTTGAGAAAAAATAACTTTTCTGCAAGAAATCCTACTTTGTAAAAATGCTTCAAATATTCACCCATCTGCTTTCCAACTGCTTCATCAAATTCAGGGTTAGCAGGAGCCTATCTAAGCAAACAACAGGCACAGACACACAAAAATACTCACACCAGGGCCAAATATCTGAGATGCCAATTAATCTACCAGTATGTCTTTGTGCTCTGGGAGGAAACCAGAGCACCTGAAAGACACCCACACAAACATGGGGAGAACATTCAAATTCCACACAGATAAAGCCACAGAAATTGAACCCATATTCCCGGGGCTAGGAGGCAGCAATTCGAACTTTTGCTCCCCTGTGTTGTCCTAATTCAAATACGTTTATAGTACACAAAGTAAAGGCCCATGTCCATGGCATGTAGTTTCATTACCCTGTAAAATTATCTACCTGTTACAACATTTGAAACAGTGGGCCTGGTTTCTGGAATGAGGTAATGCAGTGCTTTCAATGACAAGTCAAAGAACTGGTGCTGGTCCATGGCTACTTCCTGTGAGATTTCAAGAGAAGCAGAAGAAGCAGTGAGTTTATATTCCATCTTCTTAGTTGCACTTTGAAATGTAAAATAAACTGTATGTACAGTATGCATATATAGCCATGATTTTGTCATTTGATATCTGCTTTGTTAAAAATATGACCTTCGTATTGAAGTTTCGAAAGTATTGAAAGTCAAAATCAAATCTGAACTGGAAATGAGTAAACTGACTACTTCAGGTAAAGGTTGGTTAAAGTGGTACACTTAAGATACATTCTTCGTTGAAGTTTCATTGCTATTGCTTGGTAGTTGGCTGTAAAATCTTTGGTTATGGTACAAATAGTGAGGATATCACAAATCTCATACTGTTACTTGGTGCTGCTTTAGAAGCTAGATATTTCTGTGAAATATAATACACATTTTCAGGTTTTTGGATCACATGGAACATATTGCCTAGTAAATTCACAGAAAGGCAATTCACAACAGCTCCATCCTCTTCCTGTTTTTTCATTTACATTTATGTCAGCAATATCTTTAGGTCCATGGCAGCAGTAATTTTCATTTTTATGCTGCATGCTCAGATAGTCTATAGATTGACAATTTCACCATTCCAGCTGGTTTTTGCCCATGATGTACAGGTATGGCAAATATTTTTTTCAGGTTTACATCAGCAGGTCATTATGAATTAATTTTTTGATTATACAGTGTACATTGAGTCTACAGCAGAAGGATGAAATGATTTAGACATTTTAGAAAGCAAATCATTTATGTGGATGTAAATGATAATATAAAACAACAAAAGTTTGTTTGTACTGTACATTCAAAACAAAACAATTTTGTTTGTCAGGCTTTTAGCTTCCCATTACTGAATGAATACCAATTCAGTCATTGGTTTTCTTGCCCTTATGTCTTAAATGTCTGAAACTCTTAATAGCAGAATAATATTCCCATTTATACCTAAAGTTACAATGTTATTATGCAAAAATCAAAACATACAAAAAACACAGGCAAGACTGGCCAGGGCCTACAGTATAAAGTGCTAATTGACAACTGGTTAAGAGACACTCAAGTTTAATTTTCAAGAAGAATACAGGCATGCCTTTAGACTTCTGACATGTCATATCATTTTGTTCATCAGCATCCACCCCCACCAAAATATGTGCATAGCAGTACACTTTTTTAATACAATAATCTCTCTTATTCTTCCCACGCTTTATTGCATAAAATACCTTGAAACATGTTTCTACAAACTATAATGTAATGCAAACATACCAGAATATCAAAAGTACTAAATCTAAGGTATGCATATATTAATATATATTCTGAATACACACAGACAGCTACAGTAGACAGACAGATACAAGTTTGCATTACACTGTTCCCAAGATAACCAAAGGGTGTCATATGAATGGATCCAGTTAGAGGAGAAATACAGAGCAAGAGAAAAATCAAACTCCAACAAACAGCATACCAGAATGTATTATGTCATTATATGATAATATTCCAAAACATTTCTGAGATCCCATAGTACCAATCTCAAAAATAAGTCCTCTTGGTTTAGCTCCCTGAGCCACAAAGATGTCTTGCTTCAATTCAACAGGTACTTGTGTTGATGCATTCTGGCACCCACTGTGCTGTCCATGGACACATTAAAAACATCTGTTTAGAAACACAGTGGTCTCCTAAAGTGGTCTCTTAAATTAATAGCAGTGATATCGTATATTAAAAAGTTTCATCTTGGATCCTTCATCCATGATTGTTAAATAATTTATATTCTACATACAGTATTTAAACTTTAGTAATAACCAATTCCAACAACAAAAAAACAATTGTCCATTTGAAAATCAAATAGTTTACCTCAGAATGGCTCAGTACATGGAGGACCAGGTGACAATTTGGTTCAATAGATTGAAAGAGGACTTGTTGTGCGAGGCAAAATATCCTCATGTGCCAATTCTGATGGGACTACTGACCAGTTTTGCATGGATGGTTATATTCTATATTCCGAAGGTTTTAATCAGCAGTTATGTGATTCTGTTTCAAGTTTCATTTTAATTTATTGTATCATTTGTGTGTCATGGCTATTAATTACCAACCTGTGGAAAACCAATGAACATTTTAATATTGGTACATTTCATTTAGATTTCAGCCATAGCTACTGTATTTCTGATGCATTAGTAAACATCAATAACCTAAACATAAGAAACAAGAAACATGAGTAAATAAAAAGGGTATGGAATAGAGAGGAACATTATCAGTTAACAAAGAACATAGAAACTACTAATTTAAAATAAGAATGATAGAGGTACGGTACAGGTATCAAGCATTATGATTTTATTACAAGCTGCACTTTGTACTTTATAGGTTTTTGTGCTAGTTTTTCAAGTAGTTGAAAAAATAGAAATTGCTTCTTCTTATACATGTGAGTTGCAGCCAATGCTCTGTATTTGCCCTTTTTTTTCCTTTTCTGTGTAAGATGTATGTCTGCTCCAGATAAACCAAAGTGAAAGATGCATGAAGCTCATTTAAGCCTTGCTTAGAGGTTGGCAAGATCTGTTCTTGGTTTTCTGTTGCTATAAACATCCTTTAAAAAACTTCCACAAAGAAATAAAAGGTCACTTGTTCAGACAAGATTAATATTATTCTCATTAAACCTATCTTCACAAATATAAACCTTCATAATCCTCACTCAAAACACTAAACAAAGCAAAATGAAACAGAATAATAAATGGCTGTGTAAATTCTTAAATATCACTAAAAGAGACCATACAATGTGCAATGAATCCAGCTGGAATTGTGCTAGGAGTCTATTGTAGAAAATAACCATTATAGTATATTAATAATTATTCATGGCTTACTATCAGTTCCCTTGCAGATTTAATTTGCTCCATTACAATAAAACAGATGTTTTCTGTTTGTCCTGAACAAGAAAAAAAGTTAACCACAGGATTTTCAGTTTTCCTGTAATGTGTAATTGAGGTAACAATGCCCAAAGCCCCAGTTATAAAATGTGTTTCTTAGGTTATATCAGTATATTAGGATTCTAGACAAATGGAGATAAATTATATTTTGATGTCTGAAGCTGAAGTATAAGCATTGAAAAATATTTTTTTTCAAGAAACAGTGACAGCATACTGTACACACAGTATTAGTCTTTACACATCTAAAGAGATTCTAGTTGCCAAATTGCCAAAACTAGCATGAAAGGAATATATTTAATTTAATATAAAGCAACACTGTCTTCAGAGCTGTTTATCATTGTTCTTCAATAAATCTTACAGTTTTCTAACAGTCCTATTAAAAAAAGACTTTACAGCCTTTAGCACCAAAACAGTAGGTAATTAACAGAAGAAAAAAAATGAAAACAGACATGAAGATCTGTTCCTTTTGCTGTGTCAACAAAGATAATATTAACACTGTAAGTGTAACTTAGATTAGGCAAAGACAATTACAAAATGAAATAAAATTAGAATGCTGGCACTTTAAATTTCTGGTTACAGTTTCTCTACATGAGTTTAAAGCATAATAAATGCTTTGCAGAAGCATTTATTGACCTTCAAGTGTCAAACGTGACACATTAAGGCACTGTGCACTAGGGGGTAGGGCCCCGTATTCATAACTGGAAGTTGTGGGCACAAATCCCAAGTGGAATACTGCTATTGTAATCTTCAGCAAGGCACTTCTGTATTATACCCAGCTATATAAATGCGTATAAATGTACAGTAGATCACTTTGGATGTAGGCATCTAGTCAAAAATATAATTGTAAATAATAATGTGTTACGAGAGGAATACTCATTTATCATATCATTTTTCCATGCTGCATAGCAAAATCATCACATCATGTTTGTTTTCATTGATGTTTTCTAATATTTATAAAATTATTTTCTTTTTATTTACCTGATAATTTGGATAAGCAGTTTTTTTAAATCCTGGTAAGGCAACATACTGTATCTTAACCAAGGCAGTCAGCCATTCTATTTATGCCAAATATATTTTGACCATAAAGGGCAGATAAAGACACGGTTGTTTATGAATTTTGAATTCTACAGTTACCTTTTGATCCATCACTGTTAAGATCACTAAATATAAAACTCATGATGTGATCAAGCTTAAGAAACTTTACTAAGGCCCAATGCTAAAATTGGAAGCAACTTAGTTACTGTTGTCAGGAATAAGTGGCAAATGAAACGCAAATAATTTCTTGGAAGGAGAATGATTCAATTCTTAAATTTCTTGCAGACAAAAAAGATTCTGTCGTCATGTACACTGACATGTCTGAACATGCTGTGTGTTCCGAGTCACCCTAGTGCCAAGTTGTCAGATTCTAAAAGTAGAGCGTTACATAGATCAAATGGCCAGTCATTTTCAGTGTTTACCCAGACGGGAACAGGAACTGTAGGGGTTAGTGAAAGGGCGACATTCTGTCTTGGTCTGATACCACGAGTGTAGAAAAAGCCACCTGCTAAGAACAGAATAAGACAAATTAGGTAGTCAGGTGAATGTGGATAACTGAGGCTTTTCTGCTTGCTACAGAGGAATAAAGTAAGGGTGGCCATGGTTTACATTACACTGGTCAACAAAAAATTCAATGGCTAAGCTAGAAAATTGTCCCATTTTGTCGAAAAATTTGGTAGACATTGGGAGCACAGAGTTTAAGAAAATGAGAAAAAAATCAACTAAAAAGATCTAAAACAGCTTTCTGATGTTAAAAAAAGTGATTAACATTAGGTTCCTGTACAAGGCGATAAAGCAAACATATTGTGAATTTGAACACAATACTCTATCATTGATAACCGAAGTACTGTACATTAATAATCAAATACCCAAACCCATGTATAAACACACTAAGTTAGCACTAATACTTGAAGTAAAACATATGATAGCAACCAGGGAGTTCTTTGCATTCAAGGAAAAGACAAGTACATGCTTCAGAGTACATAAGAAATGTATACTTAAGCAATAAATGTTTTACTAATGGTTGGAAATATTTATGATATTGATGAAAATACTATATGAAGCACATTAAATTGTATGTTTAAATGAAATTTAAATAATAGGAATACTGCATATTAACTAAAGGTTAATTCCATGCTGAAAAGCAGAAAGAAAAACACGATGTTCTGGTTGTTGAGCCTTCTTTAGGTTTAAATGTAAACATGGGGAATAACTGGAAACTTACAGTGTCAAAGGGAAGGAATGAAAGCCAACATTTAAAGTTTTCAATGGAAAATGACCGAGAACTATGATTCATAGAAACATAATATATCCATACAGTATATTATACTGTATAAAATAATATATAATACAGTCTATTCTAACAATCTGCCAGTGCTGCTCTAAAGATACTGTAGCAGGTCTTGGTTAAAGGTCCACAGTAACTTTGCACATGCTAGGTATCATTCACCTGCTTACATGAATCATGTCAAAAATATTTTTCTTGAAAAATCTTCGGCTGATGTGAATGGAGATATTCATAGATCAACGGCTGTTTAAAACATCTCTTTGGCAATCAAAGTTCACATGCTGTTTGTGAACTGAATGTACTGGTTAACAGAAAATGAAGAAAAGGTGGGGCATTTAAATCTGAGAGTGTCCAACCATATCACACCTTTGTGTTGTGCTGCAGTGTAGTACTATATTCTATGCTTCCACACTCCTACAGGGCTCATTCAGAGATAACAAAAGAGACAAAAAAGATTACTTCTTTTTAAATGCCCTCTACCTTCCAGATAATGGCTAACCAACAGCTGATTTCTATAGTCTGTTTATGAACATTAAATTTACCCTCTTTTAATGTGTTGTGCTTTCTTACATAAAAACAACAGAGGCTGACTCTGTCATTAAGAGCATTATAGACTTTATATCACAGAATAGATAACGAAATATTTGCTTCAACTCATCTTTTGCAAATTTCTTTTCTTTTCTGAACTGATTTATTGTTCAACACAAATATGAAGCCGTTAGTAACATTTGATAGAAAAATCAACATTTAGTGAATCTGGTGTTTAGATCAACAGCAGCTAGCAAGCAGTCATAAAATATGGGTTATTTTCAGCAATTATGAATTGCCTACAAAACATTAGAACACTGCATGAAGGTAACTCTGGCAATAAATACAAAAATCACTGAAAGATCAATATCTGATATCACTGCATAGCGGGGGCCAATGGTGAGTGAAATATTCAGGATATAAAATAATGTCTGCAGCTACAAAACCTTAGGACAAAAAGAAGACAGTTCTGCAATGTGGGTTGGATTAGTATCTATGATTATTCATATATAGTCAGTCCTCTGTTCCACATAACAAAAGAAGTACATGCAAATTAATGAGCCATTAACATCCAATTCATTGGTTGTTAAACTTTAGTGAATAGTCTACTCACATGCAATTATTTCTTTAAATATATACCTAACTCTCAGCTGAACCCTAGCAGAAAAAATGCACTGTGAGCTCATTTTTTTACAACCAAATTTTTAATATTCTCCAAGATGTGTTTTTAAACAACATACAGTATTTGTTATTTGCAAATGTATTACTTTGAATTTTCAAGTCTTTTTTTTTCTAATTCACAACTGTTTTCCATCTTTATTTAAGTAGTCTGTGTGTCATAAAGAAAATGTACACAAAATGATAGTCTCGCCCAGAGCAGAGTGAAGAATATTCTATTTAAGTGTGTGTACCAGTAAAATATGTCCAAGTCATTTCTTGTTATTTATGCCTGAGTAAGCTTTCCAGAAGTAATTTTTCCTTTTGTAGCTAGAAAGCATAATCATTAATATTGAAAGCTAAAAGAGAATAAAACAGAATACAGTACATATAACTGGAAATGCAATGTGAAAGACATGATAAATATAATTTGCAAAATATCTTCATTGGATGCCTATTTACATTTTATTGTATTAGTGTATAAGTGCAAAAATGAATGGATCAATTGTCTGATGAAGACATTTTTCTTTTTTTATGGATAAATCCCTTATTATATATACAGCACTCTAATTCTGGCCAATGAATTCCCAACTTATGTATATCTTTATCAATCCTAACTCTATTGAGTGCAGATGTTTAAAGAATTTTCTTTAACTAAAACAGCTTTTATTTCAGTATTGTTACAAATTTATGATTTGTTTTAAATCATGAATTTGACATGTCACTTGTCTCTAGATAAGTAAAATGGAGAAACCTTGGTAAAAAGCCACCATATTTGAGAAAAGATATTTGCTCCCATTATCTCTCAGTAGGAGGCTAGAGACTATAGACAGGAGTAGTAAATCATTGATTGCATAGGCTATATCTTGGCAAGGTTAAGTTTCAGTGAGGACAGAGATATACTTATCAAGAATAATTCATACAAAATAAATATACAATTGTTTCAAAGTAGATATTTAATAATTGAGAAACTAGTAAGGTATCATATTTTTTATATTTTTGTCATAAAAAAGATCTGTGAAAGAGGTAAAACAGGACCTGTAGCATGAGTTAAACCTATTTAAGATTTAGTGCGTAGCATGTATTAAGCCTGTTTGCACCTCTGTACTGTCTTAAGAGCATTCAAATCCTCCGTACAATTGAACCGGTCTTTTGTTTCATGGGTGTGACGTTGGAGATGTATAGCACACACACTTGGAGACATACCTGAGACAGAGGTTTCTCTCACAGTTAATATGACATTATAGCAATCTCTTGGCAACTGATTTACAGCAAAGTGTTATCAACAACATGGAGACAACACACTGGGGCTTCCAAGGGGTTCATGTGCTAAAACTCTGTATCTTATAGGGCGGAGCTGGTCAAGTTAAACTTCATATAGACTAACAAACTCATGATGGGGACTCCCAGGAGTGGCACACAGTAGGTGGAACAGTGATGTAGTTGGAGCCAGCTGGTTAACCTCAGCTTCCTCTGAACAAACAAACTCTGCTGTTTGTACTTCGGGCTCACAGTGTGAAATAAGGCAGCAGGCAGTCTGTGCATCGAATTTGTAAGGAGACATGCACTGCGTTGTTTTCATCCTTAACACCGTGGTGATGAAAATGATGCATTGTTTTAAAAAAGAATACTGGAAAGAAAATCCTAGATTTGAAAATTTAGAGGGGAAGGGGTTTCGTTATCGTTAAATGACAGTGAAATAAAAAAATTATGTTTTTTTCAACCCCAAAACAGATTGTTACATGAACAAAACAGTTATATACTATATATGCTTACTGGATCTTTTTTAATAGAAAATATTTCCTTTACCTTTTATCATAATATATGATATATATAATTATAATTATAATACAGTGTGTGTATATATATAGCATGTCTCCAAGGACCAGAGATGATCAATCCTGAAATAACTGAACATGATAGTTTTACATTAATCAAAATACCTAAGGGATAACACTTAAATCCTTTTTCACCTTTCTTTCTCAATACTCTGTCTACAAGAATTTAAGAATAATTAAATTAATAATTTAAATTAAACCCTCTCAACTCCTCTTTACTAAACTGTAAGAACAGCAAGAGAGAAAGCTTCCATCCGTCAGCTCCCTAGAGAACTTTTTGTTTTCCAAAGCTGGGTGACTGCTTTTCATGTTGTTTGGACAGCACATGGGACAAGTCTGTTATTTTGTACAATTAAAACCAGCAAATTTTATGTCAGCTAGAGAAGGTCATAAAGGTCTTCTTTCCTCCCTTACTGTTCTAGGACTGCCACACAATTAATTCCAACAATATCACATTTAAAGGGTCAACAATACAAAAGTAACTGCAAGAAAACCTGAATTCTGAGAATATCTATTATCAGAACAAACATGGGACTATCAACATGTTTGTAAATGTACTTTCTGCACATCAATGGGATAATCAATGGAATAAGGATTGCTATGAATACTGACATTTTTTCAAATTCAAGTGAACCACATTCCAAAACCCTTCATTATATCTTTTTACGTGAAACTCTTCATAGAATTGAATCACTTTCTGCAACCTTCCTGTATTGCTTAAAAGCATCCATAAAACCTTGTCAGATTATATAAAACTGTTTACTCATTAATCGCTTGTTTTGATTTTTTAATGATAAATTTGCATTCTGCATTACAGTATAATGACTTGTATATTTTTAATACTAGTGCATCTTGCTGAAAAAGCAAGAAAAAAAGTCTGGTTGTATTTGTTCAGATTTCTTGTTCATCTGCTACAGAATTCCTCTGGAAATTCCTATGGAAATATTTAATGGCAAATCTTTATTAAATTAAATTAAGCAAAAACAAAACATGTCACTACTGTACTGTAAAAAATCACTTTAATGAGAATATTTTATATTGATAATTGAAAACAGTTTATCATCACTACACATGCTAGTGGGAATCATTGTGTGATTTTTCTAGTAATTGTGGAAAGTTCTTAAAGTTTTACATAATGTTCACAACTTTATTGCAATACTGAATATCAAAATGCAGGAAGGAAAAAATAAAAAAGACACTGAATGTTAGAAGTCAATCTCACTAGACTTTATGATACACATAAAGCGTGTCATTAATCTATAATGAGGAAATGGTGTCTCTCTGACCAACACATTTGTTAAGCTCTCAGCGTCAATCACTGGATCATTAAACATATAATTTTTTTCAAGCACAAGTAGCAGGTCTGAAGTCAGAATCATACCAAATACTGTACTCAGCATCTAGCCAACCGAAGACTTCTATACTGAAGTTCATACTAATGAACATACTGTTCTAGGGCATTATTAAAAGGAACATAATAATTCACATGTGTCAAATTCTATTAAGCAACGTTTCTTTTGAAAAGACTACAGTATATAACAATAATATTATACGTTTTTAATGGCGGTTATGTTTGTTTTCTGATAACCGAACAATAAAGTTTTAGTTATTCAAAGAGTAAGCAACACGTATTGTGCCACAGAAGAAGTTTGCCTGTGCCAGAACGAAAACAAGGAGACCCATATGCAATTCTCTGGGTGTGCTGTCAATTTCTAAAAGAAGAGCTCACAGGAAGTCCACCTAGTGTGGCTAATAATAGCAGGACTAAATATGTAGTCTGTGACGGCTACTAATAGACTTGTTTTTTTATTGCAAAGGCAAATGAGGAGTACTGTAGGACAAGCAGAAACCTTGTTAGTACTTAATTATATTTCCTGTGCTGGGGTGCAATATATCATAGTTATATGACTGCTGCAAAGCCTATACACAGAAAATGTAAATGCTGTGGTTTAATCATCGCACACTGCAACATGACTTAATTATGGAAGATTAAACAAGAAATAATTATTAATATTAACTACCCCAACACTCTACCTTTGAAACACATACAGTACATAACAATGTACTGTATATAGATTAAGGATGTAGAATTAAGGTACATACTGTAGCTGCTGTTACAATTACACTTTTAGACCTAACTTTCAATAGGAAAGTAAGGGTCAACATACAGAATTTGGATGGTAAAGGACTCTTGGAAGAGATGCAGTTCTTGGAAGATCACAAATTGTCAAAAATACGAAAGAGTCCCATTTTTGCATAGTGTATCATCTCAGCATTAGCACACTTCCTTCACTAAAAATGCCTTCTCAGATCCCTTGGTATTGAAATCAAACAATCCTAGTTTGTGATCCTACAGAAGGGAGACAGGCATCATGTTAGCCAGCAGCCATATCACTCTGCAACTCACAACTGAGTCTGAGACACCCACTGAAGCTAAGCAGGTGTGAGCCTGGTCAGTACCTGGATGGAAGACCTCCTAGAAAAAACTAAGGTTGCTGCTGGAAGAGTTAGTGGGGCCAGCAGGGGGTGCTCATCCTGCGGTCCATGTGGGTCCTAATTCCCCAGTATAGTGACGGGGACACTACACTGTAAACAGGCGCCATCCTTCGGATGAGACATAAAACCGAGGTCCTGACTCTCTGTGGTCATTAAAAATCCCAGGGTGTTTCTCGAAAAGAGTAGGGGTGTAACCCCGGCGTCCTGGCCAAAATTCCCATTGGCCTTTACCAATCATGGCCTCCTAATAATCCCCATCTATGAATTGGCTTCATTGCTCTGTTCCCCTCCCCACCAAAAGCTGATGTGTGGTGAGCGTTCTGGCGCACTATGGCTGCTGTCGCATCATCCAGGTGGATGCTGCACATTGGTGGCGGTGGGGGGAAGCCCCTAATTCCTGTAAAGCACTTTGAGTGGAGTGTCCAGAAAAGCGCTATATAAGTGTAAGCAATTATTATGTTACCGTACACTTTCTCAAATTATCATCCTATATATTTAGATATACATTTACCTTTGTGGAACACCGCATTATCGTACTAATTATTTGTGTGGGACTTGAAATGCAAAACTTGAAAATACAAAAGCTGTACCATGTATTGAGGATCTTTTAAAAAATACAGACTAGGTTAGGATTTGGTTCCTCTTTAAAGTAGAGGGCAGAACCAGAATACATAGAAAAAAAGTCACATGGAAGATGCTATGACTGATTTGTCTTTCACTTAGATGCTGGCATCTCTCCCTTTTCTACTGAATAAACACTTATTGTTGCTTCAAGCGCTGTGAAGAAGTGTCCTGAAAACGTGACAATAATATACAGTATTACAGTATTTACTAAATGGGTTGTGGAAAAATACAAGTCTGCTGTGCACGACACATAATTAAGTTTGAAAAGGCAAATTATTACGGTCTACCTCTCCCAAACCTCAGCTATGAAGTGATTATTTTTGCAACCTTTGCTGTGAGTAGAGTGGGTTGAGTTGGAAAGAAAATAAAAGGCGATATGAAGAGCTTACCTAGCCCAGGGCAGCCTGTATAGAATTCCTCACATTGGTAACTTTCCAGATCCTAATACAGGGTTCTTTGCCAGCTGAATCGTGCCTCATTACACTGATGAGCAATTGAAATTAAAACTGAAAAGGCAGAGGACACAATGCAAACCACATACAGTAGATATACACCAGATGACATTGATTTGTCTCTCCTGTTGACATCATGGCCTGCTTCACTGGTCAACAATTTAATAAAGTGAATATTGCTAATGGGGATGCATTCTACAAAAAAGATATTTAGAATTCTGTATACTTTCTATCACACATCTTGAACTGCTTTCTTTTTTAATTTAATTTTATTATGAATCCTGAAATATTTTAGAAATGTAATCTTAAGTTATTTTTTAATACCTTAAAAGGAAAGACTCAGTTTCACCATGGGTAAAGATATGTCTGCTCAGAAAGTTAGAAGTTGGGTGCAACTTGGATCACAGTGTTTTTAAGTGGGGGTACTTCCTGCTAGTACAGTCTCCTGATAGGATACATGGATACATGTCCTTAAGCGACACTTAAGCTTCTTATCGCTTCTATCCTGCACCTGCAAGCAACAACCAGAAAACTTTTGCTCTTTTACACAGATTTTCACTGTTGCTGATCTACATTTATTCATAAAAATAACCATTTTGCACTCTGAGCACATAACATTTTTCAAAGACTAAAATCAAAGGTTATTCTTGTGTTCATGCAAATTATTTTGCTCAAATTGCAAACTCTACAATACTAAATAGGCAAAGAATGAAACTGAAAAATATGAGACAGCTGCTTCAGTCTATGTACAAATGTATATAATGGAATTGTAAATTGTGCATGAATGTACTACAGTTTTCCCATTTATTTTGAAGCTGCTAAAAGGTGCTTGACGTGAAATACAAATAAAGATAAAGTCATCCACAGTATATTATTGAATTAACATAAAATAAGTGAATTGTATGAGTTGTAATCTGGTCTCACTTGGGTCTTGGTCAGCAATTTTGGCGAACCTCCAAAATTAATCATGAATTAATTAGATATAAGATCATTTGAGGATATACAGTTTTACAGGACAAAACTCAGTGTACAGTGATGTCCCTTGGTGAGCTCAGGCATTCTGCACTAGAAGAGCTAGGGTATTCGATATTATTCTGTTTTTTCTTTTATTTTTTTTGTAATTGTAGAGGCCTGATGTGCTGGGATGCAGTTTATCTGCTCAAGTCTTATCACTGAGAACTAACAACAGATGCAATCCCTGTGTTACAATAACATAAGACTGCTGTATATACAGCACTGCAACTACAAAACAAGATGCATGCTTGTTATGTATTGTATTCTCACAAAAGAGTGATTTTCCACTTCTTAGAAAATAGATGGGTTGAAACAGGGGTGCCAGCCAGCCTGACAGCCCAGTGATGATTGTCCTGCTGTCCTCAGTGGCAGCTCCATAGATCTTCAGGATGCCTACATCTTATTCCAATATGTAAGGCACTTCTCCTTTTAAGGGATCGTGTACTAGTTCTGTGTACTGCTATTCAGCCTATGCACTCACTATTTTACACCTTCTCCAAATACATGAACAACACTTGTAAAGTCTGGATTATTAATTACCTACACAATTGGCTAATCTGTGTACACTCCAGCTCCCATGCTGAGGTACACTCATTGGAAGTTTTGAAACTTATCTAAATATATAGGATGATAATTTGAGAAAGTGTACGGTAACATAATAATTGCTTACACTTATATAGCGCCTTTTCTGGACACTCCACTCAAAGCGCTTTACAGGTAATGGGGACTCCCCTCCACCACCACCAGTGTGCAGCATCCACCTGGATGATGCGACGGCAGCCATAGTGTGCCAGAACACTCACCACAAATCAGCTATCAGTGGGGAGGAGAGCAGAGTAATGAAGCCAATTCATAGAGGGGGATTATTAGGAGGCCATGATTGTTAAGGGCCAATGGGAAATTTGGCCAGGATGCTGGGGTTACACCCCTACTCTTTTCGAGAAGCGCAAAATGGGATTTTTAATGACCACAGTGAGTCAGGACCTCGGTTTAACGTCTCATCCGAAGGACGGTGCCTGTTTACAGTATAGTGTCACCATCACCATATTGGGGCATTAGGACCCACATGGACCGCAGGGTAAGCGCCCCCTGCTGGCCCCACTAACATCTCTTCCAGCAGCAACCTTAGTTTTTCCCAGGAGGTCTCCCATCCAGGTACTGACCTGCTTAGCTTCAGTGGACTACCAGTTGTGAGCTGCAGAGTGATATGGCTGCTGGCCCTAAGTCCAAATCTAGGAGTGATGGTGCATTTTGAGAAAAAATGTCTGATGATGTGTAATGTCTGATGATGGTCTTCCTAGATCCTGGCTCGAATCTAAAATCATGATAACCTATTTGTGACTTACTTAATTTTGGAATTGTGTGTACCATTCACATGTGGCTTTAAATATGTTTTTCTAGCGGCTATAGTGATAGCACACAAATTGCATGTTGTTTTTTTTTTATTTTTAGCATTTGCCAGACCTGCTTAATTCATATGTATCCATATGTATTGCAAACTTGCAAGCTGGAATTCTTCAGTAATAAAATTTTTACTTTTAAATTCCTTATCTCCAAAATAGCAGTGTCCAAGTGTATTTTTTAATTGTTAGTTACAAAATAATTTGAATTCAATTCTAGAATTATGACACTCTTGGGGAAATTTGTTTTATAGTCCAATGCCACAATAAAATGAGAAAGACAAACATTACAAACATAGTAGACCTTACAATAGTGTTACAAGAGATAAGAGAGTTACTTCACACAGTTTGATAGAGATATTGCAGTAGGGATGAAAGATTCCCTGAATTATTACTTTTGCACTTGGGGACACTGGGAGTAGTGCACATTCACAATGGTGGGTTGAGACCAATACTCCACAATGGTTTTGGCTTTCTTTGCAACCTTTTATTTGTAGAGCTGCCCCTCTTCTATTTACTTTCACAAATTTTCCCAAACTATTGAAAACTAACAATACTGACGCTGCCAAGTGTACTGTAAGTGAGACTGTATTTTAAGACACTTTCAATAACAATTTCAATAGGAAAGTGTTAAAATAGTTCTATTTACCTTGAAATACAGTAACTGCGTTTACTAAAAGAAAAGAAACGATGTTGGCCTTTTTTATATACTGTAAATGGTGACACAACATTTGCTCCATTTTAGCTTTAAATCTACAGCATGACCAGTCTCACGTACTTGCAGTCAATAAAAATATCTACAGTATGAATGTTAAATACAGATGGAGGACTGTTGCATTCTTCCTAATTAAGTCAAAACTTTTAGAATGGGCCCATGATGATTTTCTGGTTAATTTAATAAGATGACCAGGACTGTGGTGTCAGCAAATTTAATAAGATGTCTCACTGTGTGTTAGTGAACAAAATGTACAGTAGGGAATACGAGACACGGCCCTTTGCAATGCTTGCACATCTGATGTGATGAGGCCATTTGATCAATGTCGGACTTTAAAATAAAATCAACAGATTATTTGTCATGTAAGGTCTTCATACTGTAAATAGACGCTTAGGCTGTAAAACCAACAAGTCAAAGCTGTTTCAAAACCTATAGATACAATTCTGTACAGGTTTCATTATGCTTTGCTTTTCCATTTCTTCTCTGGCGACATAAGCATTCAGAAAATGATTGGCTGTATTCAAACCTAAAGAATGGAAATTCTATTTCACAGTCAAAAATGTCTCAATAGTTTTCATCATAGTCTTTGAAACAGTTCTGCCCTAGGACATGAAGGAGATGCAAAAGTAATGACAGTTAATTAACAAGGCCTTGGGAACATGATGCATTTTTAGGGTTGTTTCCACTGCTCTCCTTGTCAGTTTAAGTTTTACCTTTATGCAGCTAATTCTAAGAGGTTCAAGAAAGAGTGGATTCTGCAGCAATATACAGTAGTTAGCAGAACCGTTTTGCAGTATTATATTATGTGCCATTTTACATGAGCACTTTGGAAAAATCAAAAAATTAAAATTAACATAATTTAAGTCCAATGAAAAACTTTAAGAGATATGCACTTTTATTTTTTCCTAAATTAGCAATGAAGGTTTAGGCATTTAAGTATTTAAAAAATGCAATCCAAAGACTTTAAAATCCATCCGTCCATTTCTAACCACTTTATCCAATTCAGTGCTGTGAGGGAACTGGAGCCTTTCTCAGCAAGCAATAGCAGCAAGGCAGGATACACACTGGACAAGACGCCAGTCACAATGCACACATCGACATAGACACTCACACACTCGCGCCAAGGCCAGTTTTCCCAATAGCCACAACCTACCAGTATGTCTTTGGACTGCGTAAGGAAATTGGAGCACCCCTAGGAAACCCACAGGAACACAGCGGAGAATATACAAACACCACACACAACATAGCAATTTAACCCAGAGCTCCAGGGCTGTGGTGCAGCAATGTTAACCACTATGTCATTCTGGCACCCTCTGTCTGCAGTTAAATAAGATAAACATTTTTTTACATTATGGAATATAAAGTGTAATTTAAACAGTATATATTCATAATTTCAAAATCATTGCACTATGAAAACATAATTTTTGATTTCACACAGGTAATAAGGTTATTTGTCTCACTTTGTTTCAAGTGGATTGTAATTTCAATAACAGGAATGACAAAATGTCTGTCTCCCTTTTTTGAGAGAAATGCTCAATGTTGCAGCATTGCAAGAAAAGAAACTGTTGCACTCGCACACATTCAGCAACCTCATCAACGTAATTATAGCAGAAATGTCAAGCTGCATGTCTTTAAACAAACAACTGCTCCATGCTACTCAAGAATTTTCAAGAGCAACAGTTATTTCTAAACAGGAAAATCCATTGACTGCACGCTGAAATCTAAGTTTGATGATTTTTTGACAAATACTTAAAAAACTAAAAATATTTTAAATATTTGACAAGGTCACAAAGACTTTTGTATTATTGTTTATGAATGATGAGGAAGATGATGATGATGAACCGAGATTTAATATATGAATGGATGATATTGCTGGCTAGTAACTCGCAATAGGTATCTTTCAACTGCTGTAGTCCCATCTTAAAGCTGGTGTCTGCACATGTACCTTTTAGAGCATCAGCAGATGCACTAGGACACGTCAGTACAAACGCCTCTCGTGGGAAAAGAGAAAGGTGTCTTGGCTTAGAAGGCTGCACTGAGAACACTTACTTTTGAAATGAAAGACTGGCATTATGAAGATACAATATATCGTGCAAGAAACAACATGGGATAGATCTTTGACTGGCTTGTGGTTGCTTCACAACTGAATTTCACATTAAACAGGTAAAACTGCAGGAAGCTAACACAAATAAGTTGCCATAATTATTTACAGCAGCAATTGCACTAAATAACTGAAAGGATTTACTATAATCCACCTGGACATTATCAGAAAGCTACTTATATCTGGTAAGGGTCATAGCAAGACAAACATTTCAGTAGCACAGGATCCATGGTAGAACTACATCATCACTACAACTGCATTTTAGGGATTTTGACTATTAATATTTCAATGATGCTTACAAACACATGTTGTAAAATTCAGTGCAAAATAAAGCTTGTTCTTTTTCTTATTTCATGAGAATCACTTGTTTTCAGGACAGAATCCATACAATTATTCCTAAATGCTAGTCTCAGAGACAGACATTGGCATAATGCAAAATAGCACCTGGGGTGCCTCTTTTTTGTCTGATTGAACTTGTTTTCAAACATTGCATTGCTTTCAATCATCTGTATAAGACAGCTCCCCCACCCCCTGCCTCTAACCCCATCAGACAGGCACACACAACCCCCCTACCCATCCTCCCCGCCACCCTGCCTCTGCATTAAGGTGCACAGACCAGACAGTTTACAATCGTCTTTCGTTTTTTTAAGAACGCAGGTTAACTTTTTTTGCTTTTACCTTCCTCTCACCTAGCATACAAATTTCCATCTGGACTGACTTCAAATATGTGACAAAAGGAAATCATAGCAGTTCCATATCCTCTGCATGACAGTGTAATTCCTTCTGCCTTACAGCAATGTCTGCAAATCTCAGACAGTTTACTTGTTCATGTAGCTACATTCTACCAGGGGCCCAATTCTTGCCAAGTATTTTTACATTAAATTTTATTGTAGTGTTCCACATTTAACCCTTCCCTAAACCGACTTTTTACATCAGCTGCATTTTGTTTGTTACGACTTTAAGTCTTTCCTTAAATGTGCTGTTGATAGTAAGTGCACCTGGATAATCTAGGAAAATTCAAACCAAAGGGAAATTTTCCTGTTGAATGCATTTACTAATATTGGGTAACTAAAAGCTTATAAACTTATGCTTGTGGTCTTTTCATCATCTTTAGAATGTAAGACAACTTTGTTCCCTAATTATGTAACTTTTAAGCCTACCTTTTGGAGCCATATTTGGATAATGAAACAGTTTTATATGTTTTAATACAGTATAGATTTGTAATATTTTGTGTGCAGTACATGGAGAACATTCTTTTTTTTTTTAAATAGCAGGGTTCTAGCGCAAACACTTTTCTTTCTCTCCCCAAATATGAACAATAAGGAGCTTTATTTATTCAATTAACACTCCTAATTGAAGTGATTCCTAGTGTGCTTATTAACCTTAAAGTTCCACAACAATGACAGCTGGTTTGTTTTGCCTTATTATAAAAAGCGGCCTGTGCAATTTCAATGAAATTTGATCACAGTTTAGGAGGTTTTAAGCTGAGAGACATCAGACACCCTCAGTGTGTTTGGAATGTCACTGCTGGAGAGTCACAAATATAAAAAAGGTTAATCTTTTCTCAGCCAAGCCTGCTCCAATTAAGTTCCTCAGCACCCAGCAGAGATAGGAGGAGGAGGATGCAGAATTTCTGTTTTTGATTCACTAGTCACGGGCATCAGAAGTTGTGTGACATGTCATCACATGATTCTCAGACAGAAGTCTGCCTGCATGTCGAGGAACATGAGTTAATCCCTGCATCTAGCTAATCAGACTGCCTACTTCTACAAGACCTGCCATGGACTGACCTTCCTTCCGACAAGTAATCAGCAAGTAACGCTGAAAAACAGCAGGAAAAAAGCAAAAGAAGCAAAAAGAAGTTTATTTAGGACAATATAGTTATAGATAGAAAGAAGCTGGGGGAGATGGAGAAAGAAAGACTCTACTGAGCAAATCAGCACACTTTCTATTTTTGCAGAGCATTCTCTTCATGATGACTTTGTTCACTACCAATATCACCAAAACAAAATCTCAGTACTTAGGCAAAGTAATCTCTTCAGTAAAGGAGTTGCATTCATTTTGCATTCACATAACTCTCAAAATATGTACAGTACGTGAAGTCTCAGGGAATGAAACTGCTAAAATCTTTTCTGACCATGGTTTTTGATGTTAGAGTCTGCAGTAATTTAAAAATACTGCAGCAAGATAAGTTTTTGATGTTTTAACAGAAAGTATACACTGTACATTTCTACATTTATAGTCTATATAAAATATAATAGTTCCATTCAAAATTAACTACTGTAGACTATTGAGCGCATTATACTTTCAGTGTCTGAAACAAAAATGTTCACAAGTTATGTCAGTGATCAAAATGACCACAGTAATATTCCACATCTAACAAACAGTGTACATGTCATCTACTCATTATGCATGAAAAGCTCTACTATCTGGTTTGAATGTCTAATGATAAGAAAAATTGACATTTAATACAGAAAGAAAACCCCTCAAGTACTTTTGCTTCTTTATTTTAATTTTAGCTAGAATCTGCTACTTTATAATAGGCTTTTGTGTGATTTGCACAGAAAATATATAGGTACTTAAAAAATAAATTAATAAGATATCTAAACTTTTGATTTGATAATTGTGATAATCATTAGACACGTTCAGTGACTCTTGCTTTAGCGAAAGGTTTATGAACTGAAGAAAAAATACAAATTGTGAAGTTTTTAGAATTTAAGGACTACAGTGGGTTTGATAAAAACAGGCTGCATCTGTTCTTTCTTGTGTCTCCAGTTAAGAAAGCATTAATTTATAGGCTAATCTGAAAGATGTGTGTTCTCTGTTCACACAGAATCTAAGGTCAAGCAGCAGTAAGATAAGCTGCTAAGAGGCAAGGCATCAGCTTTGCCAAGACCTCAAGTGTTATAGGAAGTCATTAAATGTGAAAGTACTAAGTGTGCAGAATAATCCAAGATCTGGGTCACTAAGGTCTTGTATCTGGAAAGTGAAGAGTAATCCCAAAATCAATGCTGAACCATGAGAAAAAAAAATACAAGGTAGGCTGATATAGCTGCTAGCTATCTTCTCAGAGTTTGAAACTTTTGTAACTGTAAGAGGTCATTGTTTGGCATAGTACCAGGGAGGTTTAAATCCTTTTTGAATTGTGATTTATGAATGCTGTTGTGGAAAAGGCAGAATATCTGTCCCAAGCACCTCCAAGACGGCTCCTCCTCATGAGACTTAAAAGCATGGATAATTTTGCTATTATGTCTGCTTTCATTCTTTCATTTAGAAAAGAAACTTCACTTCATGGAGATAAAGTTTGTTAAGGGAATTAAATAGATTGTCGGAGGTACTTACTAATACTTCACTTTAAAGGATATTTAATTTGCTGCTATTGCTCTAAATAAATTTAAAATCCCTAAATGTGTGGGACTTGGGCACGTAGAAACGCTTAGGTTCTTGTCTCAAAACATTTAGATTTGCAGCCAATGTAAATAAATCTCTTCAGATATATTAGAATATCAAAGGAAAAGGCGAAAAAATTAGTAAGAAAGTAAAAAACTTTTACAATTAGTTTATTTGGTTTTCACAATCTCCTCTTTTTTTACTATTCAAGCCACAAGAAGAGCAAAGCTCCTTCATAAGTGAACATGCTTGCACGAAACAAAACGTATTACATTCTCAGATGTACAATATCTTGTTTTTTTGGACATTGCCTTATTTCAAAGTTTCCAAGGCAGCCGGAGGCAAGGGGGAGCCAGAGCCTATCCCAACAAGCAATGGGCACAAGGCAGGTTAGACCCTGGAAGAGACACCAGTCTATCATACGTAGACACTGACACACACACTGGAGACAATTTTCCCAGAAGCCAATTAACTTACCTGCAAGTTTTTTTTGGACTGTGGGAGCAAACCAGAGCACCAGCATGAACACGGGGAGAACATACAAACTCCATGCAGATTGTATTCCAGGTAAAGAACTGAACCAGGGCCACACCGTACTACCCACAGACACATAAGCTGAACTTTAATGTTTATACCAAGGGAGAGGAAGAATTATGGAATTTAATGTGAACAATTCTAAATAGTTCATTTTCTTCCTTTATTAAATTGTTAATTGTCAGCTGTTGTAACATAACCTATTACTAGCTTTAAATAAAAGGTAGGAAGCAGACACTGTATGTACAGCATCCTTCAAACGTTTTGGGACTGTGAAATCTAAACTCTGATTTTTATGAACTTTAACTGAAAAAGGTGACTCATAAGGGCAACTCCTAAGGATTTAATTTTTTAATATTTTTTTAAGTAAATTAAATTTTAAACCGTTAATACCATTAAAAAAATAAAAAACAAAACAATAGGTCTGTACCTTGTTATTTTGAAGTAGCAAAGGTATTGGGACAATTGTCTAACAGGTGTCTCTTGTTGGGTAATTAGGCACTCACAAAAGAGCTGTTAGCATCCTATCAATGTGACTTGCTTCAACATCAGAGCTTGGATATTGTTGAAAGTCAAAGTAAAAACCAAAGCATTTTATGTTAAAGAAAACCAGGCAATTTTGAAACTTTTTGAAAACAAAAACAACAGAAACTATAGCAAAGGAACTGGGTATACCAAACTCAACAATCTGGATTAAACTGAACTAGAAAGGAACCATAAGTATAATCATCAATGAGCCAAGATTAAGCTAGCCAAGAAAAACATCTGCAGTTGATGACAGAAAAAATATTAGAGCTGTCAAGGAAAATCCTAAGACAACTGTTAGTGAAATCACTAACAACTTCCAGAGTGCAGGAGTGAAGGTATCAAAATCCTCAGTTTTCAGATGACTAATAGAGCAGTAAGAAGTATTTCTCTCATTAACACCCTGAACCAAATTAGAATTTGTTTGGATGAAACAGAGGTTTTTGAAACACAATTTTATGGACAGATGAAATCAAGACCATTCTTTAACAGTGCTGAAAATCTGTGAAGCATGGTGGGGGTAATAATGGCCAGACCATGAATGGCAGCCTCTGGAATTGGTTAACGTACCTTTATTGACAAATTAACAAATTATGGCATCAGCAGATGGATGTTTACATAAATGTTGTCTCTGATTATATAGAAGAAAATGATTCCATACTTATTGGTCAGTGCTTGCCCATACAGAAAAACAATTACCCAAAACATAGAGCAAAGCCAAAGCATCCAAAGAGATCATCAAGAAAATAAAGTGGAACATCTAAAGTGGGTAATTTAATATCCAGATTTAAATTCAATTGAGCCTGCGTTTTACATATTGAAGAAAACACTGAAGTCACAATAGCCCAACAATAAGTATAGGCAAGAACTCAAAATGGTTTCAGGAATGGCTTGGCGAAGCAACCCAAATGATTATAAGTCCCAACACTTACGGTCACTAGAAATCAGTTGGCAAACATATTGTCTAACATGATCATATTTATGAAATCACCGAAAAGGAAAACATATTGTACTATTCATTTGCATGAATCTCATAATCACAAATAGAAACAGCTTGACCTTAAATAAAAAATGACTTTGCTGCTCCAGTACATTGAAGCACAATGTATTTTTTCTACCTCAAACAGAATAAATGTTATTCAGAAGGTCAAGAAATGTAATTGTAAGCTAACTAATTAGAAAACCGTCATGAAAACATTTAGGTCTCTAAACACAATTCTGGAAGTCATAGCCCCATCTAAGAGATCACCCTATAGCTGGAACTTTCCCACTCTTGGGTCACTGGACTCACTAATTACCAGCAAGGCCTTGACACTAAGCAAAGCTCGTGCTTTCATCTGTAGTTGATGTTCTCTTCAAAGCTGTGTTACAGGATTCACTCTCGTCAATTAGCAGAGATCAGAGTCAATTAGCTTTTCACAGGCCGCCCATCATGTCACATAACACCTACATTATAATGATACTACCTGACAACAAAGCTGATCAATGATCACCATGGTAGAGTGAAACATGGAAATGCTCCTTTGGAAATCTGAACCTCCATCAATACTCCACACACAGGTGCAAGGAAGAAACAACATGCTTTTCCAAAATCTGCATCTAAAATATTCCTTGGAAAAACAATTTCACACTGCTGGCAGGAAACTATGAAGTAGTCCCAGCTGTTCATTTTTATAAATGAAGAAAGGTAATTTTGGTGTTTTAGATAAAATGATTAACAGTAAGAATACCGACCTCTTAAAATGCACAAAGATATCAAGACTGACTCCACCAAGAGTAGGAACTTAACTGCACAGTAGGAGGTTGGTAAAACCCAGACACGTCAAACCAACAATTTTCCCTTCCAAACCTTTTGGTTCACAAATTCTAGTTCACAGATACAGTACTCTGCTTACAGAACCTGGGTTCTAATATATTCCATCCCATTTAATATCTTCCTGCTATCTATAAAACAATTTAACTTCACAAGGTTTTAAGTACAATAGCAGCTTACTCCACCATTACAGTGCCTTGCGAAAGTATTCGGCCCCCTTGAACTTTTCAACCTTTTGCCACATTTCAGGCTTCAAACATAAAGATATAATTTTTTTATTTTATGTGAAGAATCACCAACAAGTGGGACACAATTGTGAAGTGGAACGAAATCTATTGGATTTGTGAAACTTTTTTAACTAATAAAAAAATGAAAAGTGGGGCGTGCAAAATTATTCGGCCCCCTTGCGTTAATACTTTGTAGAGCCACCTTTTGCTGCGATTACAGCTGCAAGTCGCTTGGGGTATGTCTCTATCAGTTTTGCACATCGAGAGACTGAAATTCTTGCCCATTCTTCCTTGCAAAACAGCTCGAGCTCAGTGAGGTTGGATGGAGAGCGTTTGTGAACAGCAGTTTTCAGCTCTTTCCACAGATTCTCGATTGGATTCAGGTCTGGACTTTGACTTGGCCATTCAAACACCTGGATACGTTTATTTGTGAACCATTCCTTTGTAGATTTTGCTGTATGTTTGGGATCATTGTCTTGTTGGAAGATAAATCTCCGTCCCAGTTTCAGGTCTTTTGCAGACTCCAACAGGTTTTCATCCAGAATGGTCCTGTATTTGGCTGCATCCATCTTCCCCTCAATTTTAACCATCTTCCCTGTCCCTGCTGAAGAAAAGCAGGCCCAAACCATGATGCTGCCACCACCATGTTTGACAGTGGGGATGGTGTGTTGAGGGTGATGAGCTGTGTTGCTTTTACGCCAAACATATCGTTTTGCATTGTGGCCAAAAAGTTCGATTTTGGTTTCATCTGACCAGAGCACCTTCTTCCACATGTTTGGGGTGTCTCCCAGGTGGCTTGTGGCAAACTTTAGACGAGACTTTTTATGGATATCTTTGAGAAATGGCTTTCTTCTTGCCACTCTTCCATAAAGGCCAGATTTGTGCAGTGTAAGACTGATTGTTGTCCTATGGACAGACTCTCCCACCTCAGCTGTAGTTCTCTGCAGTTCATCCAGAGTGATCATGGGCCTCTTGGCTGCATCTCTGATCAGTCTTCTCCTTGTCTGAGCTGAAAGTTTAGAGGGACGGCCAGGTCTTGATAGATTTGCAGTGGTCTGATACTCCTTCCATTTCAAGATGATCGCTTGCACAGTGCTCCTTGGGATGTTTGAAGCTTGGGAAATCTTTTTGTATCCAAATCCGGCTTTAAACTTCTCCACAACAGTATTACGGACCTGCCTGGTGTGTTCCTTGGTCTTCATGATGCTCTCTGCGCTTTCAACAGAACCTTGAGACTATCACAGAGCAGGTGCATTTATACAGAGACTTGATTACACACAGGTGGATTCTATTTATCACCATCAGTCATTTAGGACAACATTGGATCATTCAGAGATCCTCGCTGAACTTCTGGAGTGAGTTTGCTGCACTGAAAGTAAAGGGGCAGAATAATTTTGCACGCCCCACTTTTCATTTTTTTATTAGTTAAAAAAGTTTCAAAAATCCAATAGATTTCGTTCCACTTCACAATTGTGTCCCACTTGTTGGTGATTCTTCACATAAAATAAAAAATTTATATCTTTATGTTTGAAGCCTGAAATGTGGCAAAAGGTTGAAAAGTTCAAGGGGGCCGAATACTTTCGCAAGGCACTGTATATGTATCCTTTTGTAGTGAGTATTTTAGCCCATAAAACAGGTATTTACTTACACACAACAAACTTACCCATATATCATCAGACCCCTAAAAAGGGACATACAAGATGCTTCTTTGAACATCCCGAGTGTGTGGGCATCAAAAGCAGAATCTGTGGACCATGAATCCTCTGACATACTGAAATGTTATGCCTGATAAAAGGCTCCAGTTGCTTTACACATAAATCAACACAGTCAATAATTTAATGACTGGCAGTGCACATCCAGACAAGGCACAGGCGTCTTTGTTGAGAGAGAGTAATATTGTGAGTGGGACTCAAAGAACATGAAGAAGAAGATTCAAAATATTTTTTTCTCGTTGAAGGACAGTGTATTTTGTGCCACTGAGAGTAGGAACAGGCATGTAAAATCACCATACCATAATGTAATGACATGTTTGGAATGATTTGAAGCTTAAAGTGGCAGCATGTGCTGATCCTTTTACTCTCTAACTACAGTATTTTCCAAGCAGGATATACGGAGGAAAAATATAAATCCTTTAAAACGAAATATTTATTTTTTCTTTCGAACTGTATGACTTACAGTTCTGATAAATAAAAAGTTGGTTGTTGGTTATGCTAGAAAATGTTCTCAATTTTGTAAACAAATGAAAAAATATTATGTAGGCTTCCCATACAAATATCTCTGTGTGTGATACCATGAATTGTCCAGTCGTAGGGTTTGATTGAGACCACTGGACAGTCACAGCTAGGAATCAGGAAATGGAATATAAAGTAAAATAAGGTTCCATTGTGAAGCAGTTGTCTGCGACTTACTGTATATGGTAGTTTAAACCATATCAAACTCTACTTACATTTTTTCCTATGTGCTTGCACACACTTAGGTTAAAGATTTTGTTTATTTCATACAAAATAAAAATGGAACTATTCATCATTTTCCCCTGTACAAATTGGAATTCATTATTCTTCCTAGTTCTTGGATGTTGCATCTGCCCTTAAAAACTGTCAGTAGTCTTTTTCAGCATTACCTTAGTTTATTCTGTAGCATATATTTTTTAAAAATACAGAATGTTATTTTAATACTGATTTAATCATCTTAAGGCATTTTGTAGATTGTAGCTACAGTACTACAATTTATTTTATTAGAACCTTTGATCGTAAAACATCAAACGAGTAGAGACAATTTCTTCACTCATTGCACATTTCACATAAATATACAGTACAGTATGTTCAGTATAAAGACGTAAAGCATTACTAATGCCAATAAAATGTACAAAGACCAGGGAAACTCTTGGATTAGGAAACAAGAACTCAGCAGTGTTGTAAGTCTATCTGCTAGAACCCAGCTAATAACATTTTTTTCCTATTTAGATCCTGTGCTTTATGGTTTCCCTTTCAGGCCTCACATGGCTGGTGTTTTTAAATCCTTCCAGATGAAAACTATAAAGGCTCAAAAGACTACAACATGAACAAATACAGCAGAGCTAATTATATAATTCATTTTGCTAAACTCCTACAGGCGAATGAAGCTTTCATAACACTAAACAACTTAGTGAATGACTATTGTTCAATCATTGTGTTGATATAAAACACTTAATTGTTTAGTTACTTAGCGCAGACACAGCTGTTTGAGGACGGGCGTGTTAATGCAGAGGACCCAGTCTGATAAATTACGCACATCTGGATCAGTTTTGGTAATAAGAGACAGGTAGGAGAAATTTAACTATCAATCATGAATAATAACCCACTTTGAAAAAAGGACTTTATTTTTTCTGTCTTTTCTAAAACAGTCTCGCCTGTCTGGTAGGCTGGGAGTACAATTTGGAAAGGTGGAACATGGAAGGTGCAATATGGAAGAGACTGCTAGTAGGCCTGTTTCTTCCTAGGACAAATTTATCATTCATTTTGTTAGCAAAATACTGCTCTTCATATCAATGCTTCATCAAGAGTTTCAAAAAATACAGCACAGACCCCTTTTCTTATCACTTTTAAAAGTACTAGGTAGCAGAGAAAGCAACATGAACCATGGGAGACTGAATAAATCATGGGTACAGGCATCTACAGAAACGCACCTTATTGCATTTCAACAAACTGGACAAACTACAGTTTTAACACATTTTGTAGGTTATGGTAGTCTTTAAGGCCTTCATGGCTTAAAAATAAAAACGGTGCACAAAATTTGGAAAGCTGTAATGGCAGGCATGCAGAAATTAAGCTGCTGTGTAAAGTTTTGTCTTGGTTGTTAATGAAATATTATGCCAGGCCAAACCTGTGAAATTTCTAAAGACTAAGGACTCATACAAGCAGCACAGTGGCATGACAGCTAGTCCTGTTGCCTCATAGCTCTTGGGTCCTGGATTCGATTGAAGGCCCGCAGTGCCTTCTGTGTGGAGTGTGCATGTTGGGTGCTGCGGTTTCCACCTGCCTTCCAAAGCCAGCTGATAAGTTTTAACTGGCTTTTCTATACCAATTATTAAGCAAACATGATGTGAAATACGATGTCCCAATTGTAAATGTCATATGAAAGCAGCAGTAGCAATCATATCACTTAAGACATGAAGGACATTTTCTTATTTTAGATTTACTTCACATGGTTTTAAACTGAAACACAGAACATACAGCCTAGCAGACGTGCACAGATAAAATGTTGGAGCAGCTAAATAATAAAATGCTAGTAATGAGAGAAGAAGTCCAGGTATTTAATTTCCTCTTTCAAGGATAAATTTCTAGTTCCCAATTATCACATTTCACCTGTCATTAAGGTGTCTTATTTTATCTGCATTTAGCATTCTGTATTTTGAAAGTATGCTGCAGAGAGAAGGCATTGCTCCCCATGCACTACACCTCAAAAGCATCTAAGAAAAATCTATGCTTTTTGAGCAGTTGTAAATAGTTGCGTAAGGTTTCACCATCAGAGATTAACAAAATATGTGATATTGTATATTTTAGGTTTTATGCTAATGTTATGCTAATGTTTACCTCAATAATGTTATAATGTAGATGAATTCCTGAATGAATTTAGTGAAGAAAAGCATTATCCTTTTTGCATGTTTATATAGTTTCAAAAACCTTTTCTATGAGTTTTCATATGTGGAATTCACAATGTCAACCCTTTCATAATCTCTAACAATCATATTTCGAAAATGAGTACCTTATGCAATGTAATAAACATTGTTGCAGCAGCTCAACTCTTTCAAAATCATTCAATATGTAGTAATAAACAGTTCAGGCTAAAACGTTAGCTACCAGTCACAATCTTTATTGATCCATTGAGTATAGATCTTTCTTACTTATCTGAATGTATGTTTAGGGAAAATGGGCAAGATAAAACAATATAAAGACAAAACAATATAAACAATATGCCAACTGATGACTTAACACCTACAGTGGAGCTGGTTTTAAAAGGAAAAAAAAACATTCAGTTATTGAAGCTCCCTTATTCTTGCAAGACCAAGGATGTCTGAAGTCTTCTTAGCTGCATATGAAGAATGACTCATCTTACTCACTAAGACAGAGAATGTAAACAACAGAAAGGTTAGAGCACAGGGGTTACTAAAAAGTAAATCAATCATGCAATTAAAATCATTACCAAATGCTTTGCATTGAGTGTGCCAAAGTCTACTGCTGTTCTAGGAAAATGGAGTAACTACTAGTTTCACAGTCACATATTCAAGTTCCCCCCATCATATCAGTTAATTAAATTGATTATTAAATAAGAGCCTGGGGAAAACAGCTCCTATGGGACAAAATATGTGAATTTTTAATCAGAACATACAGACTAGAGAAAACAAAAAATTGCTCAGTAGTCCACTAAATGGAAACATCAGATAAATGCTGACTTCTTCTGAAAGTAACTTATACTGCCATCATGTGCCTGTGTCTGAAACCAAAGAGTCTGTTTTCCTTTACCATTGTTAGAAAGTTCATATTCTTCTAAATGAAAAAAAGTCATTAGCATACAATTTATGGCTCAAGATTTAGTTTATTGGAGCAAACCCTAGCACTCTAACTTTAAGAGTCAGAGAAAGCAGTTTCCAAGGTTGGCAAAGTTAGACTGGTAAAAAATACATCATTTTGTTTTTGCACCACCATTCCTGGGGATTTTTCATGTGTCCCTGTCAATGGGTTGCCAAAGACCTGTGGAATTTAATTTTGGTTTGGATTTTGGTTTGGTTTGCAATTTTCCATATCCAAGAGATGAATCAGCAGCCCTTCAAATACAGTATGCAGTTTGCCCTTCACATCTTACTTTAGACGTGCAGGTTTTGCGAGGTGAGCAAATGAGGACCCTGGACACCACTCTGGGTAATTTACAGCCATCTATGACAGCATGCACCAAATGAACATCTGTCTGCCATGTGTGGAGTAATGTTATCAAACAGCAAGACAGGTGTAATATATTATTGCCTTATTTCTGTCAGGGTATAAACAAACTTTGACTTTAAAGTAAAACCTATTGGTTAGCAGAAACAAGGACTGTTTTTCTGTTTTCTTTCTTGTTGCTGATGTTCAGATGGCTATTTTAATCTGTCGGTGTAGTAATCAGGTTATATTAGGATATCGAGAGTAAGAAAATGCCGAAGTCAAAGTAAGGAGCAAAAAGAAATAGTCCGAGATCCTTTAGAAAGTTTTCTTATGTTTATAACAAATTTAAAGTAACACTGGTGACATTAATTGAAAAAAACAAACCAAAAACAGCTTGTTGAAGATTAAAATGGGAAGGTTCTACTACAATCAAGTTAGTTATTGTAGTTTACAAAGCTTACAGTTTACAGCTATTCTCCCCATTTCTGATAGTTATTTTAGCTCTATAATTGTTGTTTAATATAATTGATGTTTTTTTACCACTATCATTTTAATTCATTCAAAAGATATAAAAAGCCTTGAAGAGTGTCTTTTCAACTCTCAGTGGAGTATTTTCTTGTACATTCAATATATAAGTATGCTATAATCTATTACGTTCTATCTAATGTAAATGCTCAGCTGGTCAGCTCAACTGATAATAGTTATGGTGCAATGAATAATACGATTCTGTTTTAGTGTTTGTAAAGTGTTAATTCAAAACAGAAAAATAGAGTAGGTGTCAATTTAAGTCACAAATCAATCTTCAGAGGCTCTTCTGAATAATATCACCTAAGGTTTCATGAGCATTGCTGACGTCTGTTCCAATAACACCACGGGTGTCTATTAAAAACCTGTTCCACTCCAGTCAATGAAAATAATCCACATCCACGTTTCAAACAGGATGTGTTTGATTTGGCTTTATTAACCAATTACAGACTTAAATGGCTCATTCACTTTCAATGTAATCAGATGTTCCTATAAAATAATTGTGAATTGTAAAATACATTCCAGAAGAGAGAATATTTTTACATGAATTTTTACATTATTTTTATAGTTTCTTAAAGGTTTCTCCGTGAGGTGTTTATGTTTAATGATGGAATAAGCTTTACAATCCCATTTCTGTTGTATAACAGTCTCCAGTGTTTTTCTTTAACTCTCAGGGACAACAACTTTGAACAGTAATGTGATAAAATATTATGAAAAAAAATATAAAAGCAACATAATGATTTTTTATCAGCTGATACCCAAGACATGAAATCTTTGACAGAGACCCTCATCCTATAGTTAATGGTAGGACTAATGCTTGGACAAATTTGCTTATAATGGTGACCTATACTATTATTTTATTGTTTTTTCTCAACAGTGAAATAACCAGCCTTTTAATGACACACTTTATAAAGGCTGGAATGTTTGTGTGTATTAATGTGTTTTTCATTCTTTAATCCCTACAGATGTGCAAACAGCTCATACAAAAGCCTTAACTGGAAATAAATAAAAAAATATGTTGAGCAATACCATGCTCCAGTAAATAGTACTCTTCAAAACACTGTTTTTCTCTATGTAAAAGAAGAAATATCAACATGTTTGTATTTTAGATACACAGAATGAAGTGTTATTGGGTTACACATTAAAGGTATAGTCATTATTTAAATGAGCAAAAACACTGCATGTTGAACAAACATTTTGGGGCCTTAGAGCAATAATTAGGAATAGCAAAATGGATTAAGCATGTTCTAGAGGCATGCCTTTATTACCTTATTTACTCACCTGGCACAAATTGCTCACCACATATCTGTTTATGTTCTAAAACACAGTAGCTTTGTTTTTTTTTCTGTTTGCAACATTTAATGAGCAAGCAAAAGCACACATGAACTAATGGTGCAAATGGTTACCCTGTGTTACATGCAATTGTTTTTATTTCATTAGGAGCAAATTTATTTCTATTTTTGTTCATTGTGCCCCAGATGCGACCAGAGACGTAACATTCAGTAACAGAAAAAGGTGCATTTGAGTATTAAACTGTATGAGTATAAAAAGTATGATATGTAGGGGCATATATCATATTGCCTTTGATGATGTAGGGGTTTATTTAAAGTGTATTTTAAGATTCAGACATCTGATGAATGCATATCATAGAATACCATAACATTTCAACTGATTTAAAACATTTAAAACATTTAAAATCACAGCAAATACATCTTGAGTTTAGCCTGCTACTGCAGCACTTTACAGGCCATGAGACAAGAAACAAATGAAAGGAGTCTTTGAAAAATGTTTAACTATAAAAAGGATGAGTCAACCTTAGGCTGAGCTTGAGAAGGTTTTATTTGCTCTATAGGGACCAGATAAATTTTGTTCTTAATGATTATACATGGAGTTTAAAAAATGCACTGAGGTATGTGGTGGATAACATACTATAATACACAATTCCTACTAATTGTGTATTTTTATGTACATTACACAGTACAATAAGCATCCACTTTTTATGCATTGACTCTGAAAGGTATTAGTGCTCTTGTGCAAAAATATAGGACCACATTAAGTACCTGTATATTCCTTCTGTTATGTTGCTATTTTGTAGAGAATGCTTATTCAAAATTAGCATTGCAATTTGCTTTCAATTCACATTTATGTCCATGCCACTAAACTACATGATACTAAATGGGATATTGGGTCATTAAAAAAACCAATTTCTCCAGATAAATATACATCTGTTATTTACAAGAGCTCCACTTCCTTGGTGACAAGAATATAACCCGTCAGTTGCATTGGGTGTCATGTGTATCCAATATTACACTGCATTACTTATAACTAGGTTAATATGAAAAAAAAATGTTTTATGCTAAAAGACATGGTTTCATTTAACTGCAAACACTATTGAGGGACTTAAAACTTCAATTCTTAACAACTACTTTGGACTCACCTCAAGAGAGCTGTTAGGAAAACGTCTGCTCTTATCCAATGTAATTAAAAAAAGAGGAAGCACATTCCACTATTAGTCACAGAGGCATCAAACCCCTTTACACTATGACTGAAAGCAGCAGGGATTACAGCTAAATGTAGTTTTAGACTATAACTGATGTCAAATGAGCAATAGCACACTGGGTTCTGAAATTGACAGTTTGTGCACGGTTTTCTCTTTTATATTGGAGAGGTTTCTAGGACCTTTTTCCCCATTTACAGCAAAGATTATCCCTGAATTCATCCCAGACACAAACAAACATGAAAGGGTTTAAGTCACTCTGAGCCTTGTCATGAGCGTTCAGGAGTTCACACTCGGAGAATGGAGACGGAGTTATCCTCTTATTGAGGTGGAGAATAGTGTCTGAGCCGCAAAAGCGCCACAATATGGGAAAATTCAGCTTTCAATTCACTTCAACAATAGATGTAACAATCTAAATTCAAGAACTGTACTGTCTCTGAGGATCTTGCTGTAAAAGGAAAACTACCGAAACAACAGTTCAATCCCCACTTATGCATGAAGTGAGAATATTATAATTCTGTTTCCAAACCTCCTTATCACATTCACCATTTTTCCACAATTCAAAGCTGTGACCGACTTAATCTACTAACAGGATTGTTCTTTTAACTTTTATATTCATATTTGGGTTCTGCCTATAAAAATTAACAGAAGAGGTATTCTGTGACCTAAAGTACTATTAAAAAATTACTAAGATGCAAATGAATAAAAATATAAGTGTGGTTTAAACAAATATATAAGTGTGGTTTGATTACAAATTCGAATTTTTACTAACTATAGAACATGGCCCTAAGGCATAAAATATATTACAAAAAAAGTATTAGAGCAAGTTTCCCATCCAGTAATGAATTGTATCAGACATATTGTGGGCATGTGTGGTAGTTTTGAAGTTTCCAAAGTCCACTGCAGGGAAAAGTGATCACTAATGGAAGACTATAGGACATTCTTCAGTGCAACCTAGATCAAACAGGTCAATTGGTGGAAATAATGGATTGTTCAGTGAAACCAAACCAGTATTGGGCCTAGAAGTCATCATCCAGAAGATCAACGACACAGGTATATTCATAGCCTGAAGGGACTAGCATTCACAAGGATTCTATTGCAGGAGAGATGTCCACAAGCCAATGATTGGCAACTACATTGTTCCCAAGATCACTGAAACTGGCACAAAGAACAATTGAGAGACAGAGATATTTTAAGAGGAAGATATGGTCACTACAAATTGTTTGCTTGCACTGGGAAGGTCAGGGTGTTGGCAGCCTGAAGAATGCTTCAGACCTGACAAACTATTCATTTTTGACGTTGTGTACATGTTTCTCAAGTATTTGAAAATGAGTCACTGGATATTGAGAAAGGCTTCATACCACCTTATAACATTTTTATATAACAGTGTTCATCTACTATTTACAGAATGTTAAGGCTTGTATATCTACCGACATGTCATACAGGAAGAAAATAGTACTGATGATAGCATTTCTATGTCTGTACAGAGTGCTGACCTCAAACCTATAGAACCCATCTGGAATGAACTGCAATTGAGCGTAAGAGAGTATGAAGAGACTGACACTTCTTAGTACAACTGCATAGTGGAAGAAACGGCACAATATTTCTCCAGTTATCTATCAGAACATACTGTAAGTCCGGAACAAGTGATCCTCCCATAATGTTGGAACCATAAATCTACTCGAAGAGAAACAAGCCCTTTGGGATGTACAGTATCTTCTCCTCTCCTTTGCAGACTTTCTTATATGCTCATGTTCTTAGTAAAGTGTGCAAGCTTATTAGTGCCACAGAGAAAAAAAATGTTTATATGAGAAAATTTTGTTTAAACACAATAGTTAATTTTTGTTAATATAAAATTAATATTATTGCATATACTTTACAATGCAATATACAGTATTAATATAGTCGGCAACATTGTTAATAAATTAACTATTGCGTTTACATTTTATTTTTCTCCATGGTGCTAATAAGCTTCCATAGTAAAGCCTGAAGTGAGTTGCCTATACAATATACTGTGAATAGTTAGCATCTGCTACTTTCGGTTAGGTCATGTACAGTATACTTACTTTCATTGTGAGATTTAAATTATTTTAAAAATGTTTTATGCCATAACCACACATACCTAAAACATCTGTGCAATAAGACACCTATTAATAAAATGTTAACCATGTAACTGAAAGCATTACATTTAAAATACAATACTTGTGTGAGGCTGAATGAAAACTTTGTCTCGTCTAGTTTTAACACACACAACAGATATATCTGTACTATATTGCAATCTGGCTGACATTATGTTCAACTCATGATGATAAGATACTTTCATAGTCTCTTGAAAGTGAGATCAGATATGAGATCATATTTCATTTCATAACATGTCTGGAGTACATGTTGGTGTAAGATTTTAATATGGTATATTCTTTATTTGGCAGAATTTATATAATATGGTACATAGTTTCTTCTTGGGTTTCTATTTATATGTATTCATTTACAATTAAACAAAATATTGGTATGTGAAGTACAATGAACTTTCGCTCATCTAGCTAACACAACATTTCAGTTTTATGGAGGGTCACATGAATTAAAGTAATGTTGATGGAAATAAAATTGAGATCTTAAACGTTAAAACACTTTTAAAATATTTAAGAGAATGTCACAGTAGAAACGACACTATTACTGTGACAAAATTTCTCTGTTCCTATCAGAAAGTTTTATGAGGATTTCATTTTCTAAGGTCTATACAATGATTTGCACTACAAGCACTCAGACTTTAGCAGCCTTCCTTCATTTTTGTTACCAAAGTAGACAGAAGCTGGTACAATTATCTCTAAGACTGCAGCGTCCCTATTATAAAAAGCCCCTGTGAGCAGCTTTATCAGTTCTAGAATACTAGAAGCTACTTTGGATTATCTGCTTCGGAAACACGTTTTTACGTTCTAAGAACAGTCCGTTCTTTTTCATTTAAAAAAATGAAAACTGTGAAAGTTTGTTGCACAACAAACACAAATTAAGGGGTCTTGCTACTGTTTCTCAATCCCTTCAAAGTAATTTACTGTACTTACTTTCACTTGAATGAAATTCTGGAATGTGAATAAAGTAATTTTATCAAATTGAATTGTTTCACAGACCTTTGTGAAAAGCTTTCCATGTCTTGCGAAAAACAAAATATGCTATGGTTCTCATTTAGTTTACATGTACTGTATGTCCCTTACTAGTGTTGCCTCTTACTAAATAAGGGACATTCTGGAAAATGTACAGTTTCTAAAGAAGTGAAAAGGCAAAACAATGCACATCAAAAGTTTAATACTGTCATACTGTACCAAGGAGATACCAAAGGTTCTCATGTTATCAGTAAATTATAATAATATCCCTGAGGATAATATTAAAGCAGCTATTTATTTCATTTGAAAATACTGTAGTATTCGCCAGGTTTAAGTAATTAATGGATTTATTGTAGACACAAATGTAACATATTATTATACTAAACAAGAACTGAATACATTTCAATGTACTTTAATTGGTCAGAACACCATTTATCTTTGTGTTGGTCAGAAGCAAAACAACCTCATGTGAACTTAAAGAAGTCATTTTCACACTGTTTGCACACTGTGCTTCTCATCTCCTGAATGCTGCTTCCTTTTCCTCCAATCTAGTCCAGCCTAACCATTCTGGTTCAAAAGCCTTCAGACTGATCCCCTAACCTCCACATTACAGCTCATTAGATCCCAATTTACTGAAGTGGAACAACAGAGCATTCCCAAAGGAGAATTATACTTTTAAAATCTGTTCAGGTCAAATGATGGAAAACCACCAACATAAGGTCACACAGATCAATGATCAAAAGAAATAGCATACATGTTTCATTTTTCATATAAAAAGCTATTGGGGTGAATGAAGGATTAACTTAGATAGTTGTTTTAATCTTGCTTACATTTTATATTTCTATTCCTGTGTCAAACTAAGATCTAAATAACCAAACTCTAAAACAATTTTAACAATTATGCTTTCCCAAAGAGAGAAATGACATTTTATGATGATGGCAGCAGCACATTAGTTTTTTGTTCTTACTGTTGTTAACTGTTCCAGCAGAAGTATCCATGTGCATCTCAATTAAGCATAACTGGCACATGAGATCAGTCTAAATATTTTAGGGTGATCTCAGACAAAAAAAGCCAGACTGTCAGTCCCAGTATAGATAATACATGTTTCTATTAATTATCACACAGCATTCAGCTGTAGGGCAAGACAGAGCTCAGTTTATAATCCAGTACCTGAAGTCATATTCATAAAATAATTTTTCTTCCATGACTGGTAGCACATGCCAAGTTTCTGACATTACATTGCTTAATCTATTCTCTTTTTATAGCTATTACTAAATATCACTCCTAATATATTTATTCTGAAATGAAGCCATAAAGCTCTTATTGGAGATTCCTTGAATTAAAAGAGATGTTTATGGGGATTCCCCCTACATTCTGTTATACTGGGTGACTGAGACAACTAACATCACTGCCACAAGAGGAGTATGAAAAAATTTGATACAATCAGTAACAAAATAAATGCAGTGAAACAAACATACTGTAGCTGAGGCGAATTCTGTAGTTACTTTGCAACATCTCAAATTGGTCGAAAAGTTAATTAAATGAAAAAGAAAAAACAGAATCTCATGGCTAACGGAAGTATGAAAAATCAATTTGTTTAATACATCTCAGTATCTATATTTAGTCTCTATAGCCTCCATATACATTAGCTGATAGTCCACTGATCTAAACAACACTGCCTTGTCTTTCAGACTATTTGTATCACATTATTCCTCAGAGCATTAAACTAGAATGAAATATTTGAGTTGTGGTTTAAGTAGTAATGGAGAGACTTGAGGGACCTGCAGTCTGGGTAACAGCACCTACAGTAACAGACATTTTGAATAAACATAATTGCCAAACAGTAAACCTATCCTGTCAAGAGAAAGCAATCAGGTGCATAGACAGTTTAGGACAGTACAAAGTGACTTTCATAACCAATATGCTTGGAGTTTTTTGTTTTTTCCAGGTGGATTCTTGTAAAAACTGAAAATTTAAATTTGCATTACAGATAATAGATCTACAGTATATATAAAACAAGAATACAATACCACAATCAGTAGTGGAAGTGTTTCAAGCAAAAATTGAATTCATCACTGTATCCTACAATTTTTAGGCAAAGCAGAGCAACTGATTGAAATATGGACCATGAATAGTTAATGATATAATATATATATATGCAGATATATTTATTTAAAATATATACTGTATATATGTCAAGACTGAAACACATTTGCTGCAAATTGGAAAGGACTGTAGTTGCCTCTCTAGTGATATAAATAAGAGTAATAGTAAAACAGAGCCAGCACTATATCTGAGAATTTCTCTGCACACATTGGTTTCTTAAATTAGAGAGATTAGCCAGACAATAGCTGATGAAACCTGTTCAACATGACTGTACAACCACCATTCTTTAAACTCCTAAACTTTTAGGGGTCTCTTCTTGGTTAACACACAAATGAAGTGTTCTTAGAAGCTAGGGGAAGACGTTATGTATACTCACTTGTTACACAAGCTCTGACCTAGAGTCTGGAGGCAAGAATGCTGGAGTTATGCTGAAGAAAAGAGTGTGGCTTTTTTAGAAATGGGTATTCTTGCAGAAATGCCCCACTTTGTGCATTCAGACCTGCAAAAAATAACGTTAACCCATTATAAATTAAGCTGCCTCAAAAATGGTAGAAGTTCTGAATAGGAATGTTTGCCACATTTTTGTTGTGCGCTCTATGCTGCTCATGTAGCATTGCCACTCCTTGACAATGGGGCTGCATGGAATGAATGTCCAATGAAGCTACTTGGACTGAATAATTATGAAGCTGTGGAAAGATATCTTACATAGGTAAGTCTCCCTTTCAACTGACCTGCTATAAGTACTTAAAAAAGTAATGTTCATTCATAAAAATTAAAATACAGAGGTACATAAATTTTAATATTTCATGCCTCAAACAGGAAAATAATCAAGTATGCTCTTATCAGAACACCATGAGATGATGTCCCATATCCAAGGAGGTTTTTAGAGTGTGCCTTTGATTTTTTCCTGCATGCGATTCTCCTTTTCGTTAACAACATCTACTGTACAATATCAAGAAGTATAAAAGAGAGTAATAATTCAAGGGACAAGACAAGTTAAAGGTCTTTGTGTATAAGGTACAAAACTCATAATGGAAAAAAAAAGTAATTGTGCACTTTGTGTCTTTCATTGTGAACTGCTTGGTGACTGCAGTACTGTGCCATCTGCATTCATGGGACTGCTGAATCTTTCCATTCTTAACTCCAGGATGTCATTTAGGTTTCGATTCTTCAGTGATTGATTCAGTGTATTATGGGGAAATATTATGATATTTGATTTGATTATGGTATGATTTGCTTCCATCCAAGAGGGTTCAAAATGCCACAAGTGTGTTGCTCCAACCCTGAGGAAAGACTGAGATTTTCTTAAACTTGTAAACTTCAATTATGTTTTTTTCTTTGTACAGGTTAAAACTTTGGAATGAAATCCTCCAAGGAAGTTGGAGTCTAGTTAGATTTTGAAATCCCAAGTAAAAACATAGTTTTATATTCCCCTTGTGGAATTCAAATTTAGTCAACAATTTTGCACACAAGGATAGGTTTTACTTATGATTTTGGGGGTTTATGGTGTGCATGTATCCTAGTAAAAAACTAATGAAATACCTACCAAAGTCTGTGTTCATCCCCCACAGTTCAATTTCTCTCTTCAGGAGGGAAGAGTGCCTGCTGCTTGCTTCACCACTGCAGGCAAATCCCATGGGTGAAGCTGTTCCAAGACCAGCGGCTTCAATTGCCTAACAGGATGGTACTAACTTGTACTTCGTGAACCAGTATCACGGGTCCACAGAACATAGAACCCGTGAAATGTCACCCCATATTATGTTTCTAACCTGGAGGTCCCCTAACGTACCCAGCTCTTAAGAGGACTCAATAGTACACAATAGCAGTTCTCCACCAGATTTGAATAATTCGGTTTATGTACTTTTTGCCAGCGTAGTGTAGATTTAAGCCAGTAAAATCTGTAGCCACTGTAGATTTTATAGAGTCTAATTCCAATTGCAGAACTAATGAGGGGATGAAGGAGCAATATTTGAAATGTTTGACAGCTGCATGTATGCACTGAAACTGAAATCCAACCTTAAACTTTCCACTTGCAATTCAAAGCGATTCAAATAGTCCTTTCAATTATTCACATTCATCAATCATTTACAAAAAGTGCCAAAACTATCCTGATATAATTTTAACAAGATCAAATGAACCAGCCTGCTATTTCATGTCGTCTGTTTGAGACAATATTGATGATATACCAATCCTATGCAGTTCAGCTATGCTAAAATGATATAGATTAGTAAAGAATTTGTCTTTACTAGTAGTATTATAGATTAGTAAAGAATTAGAGTTGTACTATATGAACACGTACTTGTCAATGATTTAACTCTAAAATGATTCTGTATAAAAGGACCTTTCAAATGGAAGTTTTCTATTTGATCAACAATGTTAATATTACTTAATTCTAAAACAGCATTACAATCATAATTATACAGACTGTTTTTAAATACTGTACTTATACTCAGTTGCGTGTATGCAGTAATAACACCAAAATACAAACTCTGGAGATGTTTATTTGGCTATTGGAGGGTGCATCCGTAATCTTGCTGTATTTAAATTATACAGTGGGCGGAACGAAAGACCACACACAAAGCCACATACGCACCTGAGATTTCTGGATCAGTATGCGCGTGGGATTAGAGCATGCAGCTGCCACATAACCAGGAATGTGGAGATCAAGTTACACACCAGAGACAGAACAGACCCTCAAATGAGGAAGGTGATTCATATTCTAGGAGAAGTTCTGTATTACTACTACCGCAGTCGAAAGACTCTATGAATGTTATTATGGAATGCTTAGAAAGTCAGTCCAAGGTAAATAATCTTACAAGAGATGCTCCACAGAAAGTGTTACACAGCACGATAAGGACTCAATGAGGTACTGACCAGGTCTAGAAAATGTAACAATTGCTGGCAAGCATGGGCAGCTGTACTGAACATGACAATGCTGTTCCCTTTTCTACTTCCTTCAGAATGAGCATGTTGAATGATTATAAAGGATAGAAAGAGCAAATGTTGCCCCATACTCTTCCAGTCTGTTATTCATACCAAGCCGATCTTGCGGTTTTAAAAACATTTGGAATATAACTCTTCAGATTTTTAAAAAATAATGGATCTATATCGGCTAACAAAGGTGCAAGCAGTCGAATGAGCAGCCTGCTTTGCTTTTGGCCAAAAGTTAAAACAATAGCAGCAAAGAAGTGAGGACAGCAGGCAAAGCCACACTTATTTCAAAAGTGTAAAGCTGGTTTCCTGTCTGTCTGACACAATTGTTTACCCAACTGTTCTAATAAACTCCTGTAATAAACTCAAATTCACCTAACTATACTGCACGTACTGGAACAACCAATGAAATGCAAGTCACGCATACTGCACATTTATCACCTCTGCATGACTGTGTCTAAACACATTGTTAATGTCTAAATGCTTCTGGTATGCCCATGTGTTGTATTATGAAAGTTAACTTAAAATATAAATTCAACATCTACAGAATAAATATCAATGTCACATAAGCACTACCATTATGACCACAGTAGCATAATTTGAAGAACACCATTTTGAAAACTAAGTGTTATACAGTAAATGGAAATTCTAAGACTGCTGAAATGAATGTCACCTGAAAGACTAAAGAAAAAAGCAAACATGATATTGTGAGCTTTTGCATTGATGGATTAAAAAAGGTAATTTAACTAGTAATGTTTTTACAAAATATGAACTGGATATTACTGAATATAGAGGAATATATTACAATAAAAGTAAGAATTTCTAATGTTTAGTTTTAAAAAACATTATTTCTTATACAGTATAATACTTTGTGTATATTGTATTTAAGATTTTTTCTTGATAGGATATATACATATTAGAGGAAAAACAACAAATGAAAAACATATTCTAATAAACATAGGTACATTTGGATCCCTAACCCCCCAGGCATTGCATTTACTGCTCACTAAGGAATATTCTCAAGCCAGCTAATTAGAATGTTACAAGTTAGATGCCAAGGGTTAACCCACAGGGCTGTGAGCCAACTGTGATTTCATCGCTCCGCAGTGCAGATGCACAGATTCATTTCATCACTCAGTCCCCCACACACACACACGCCCCCCTTTCACCTTTTTCACCACATGCACATCCTCTGGTTAAACAGAGGGGTCAACCACAAGAACCATAGTTCTCAAGCAACAAGTTGTAGACTGCCCAACTGATCCTCAAGAAATTAATGACTGTGTGCAACTTAGCCATTACAAAGGGTAGCTGGTTCAACCACAACACTGCTTTCTGCCTCAAACAGGCCATGTGCTACAAATTTCTTCAGCTGCTAGAGTTAATTGAACTATCTCATCTATTACTGTAAACCAGCCATTATGATAAAAACAGGTCCATAAGTTGCTCTGTTGTGAGAGGAATTAAAAAAAATGCAGAATGCCTTTGGATTACTGTTGATAAACCTGACATTTCAGTTATTTTAAGCATGGAAAATCATACAAACCTGAACCTAAAAAACTTTGGACAGAGAAGGGGCATTCTATGTATTTAAGTGACAATTTAAAGAATACAGACAACATAACCTTGAATAAAAGAAATAAAGTCACAATCTCTGTTCTTTGATATATGTAAAAAAAACATAATATGAAATAAAAAATAAAATTGGTTTTACTCAATAAATATGAAAGATATCACCAAAACACAACAAATGCACATGTTGAATCAGTCCTTTGGTATCTTGACAGATAATTTAATTTTACAGTGTACATACAGTAGAAATAGAAAGATTTCTAAATTTCACTATTAAGATTAATCCTTAAAGGCATAATCCCTTCATCTTTACCTGAACATTCTGTTGCATTATAATACATACATTTATATAAATTGGCCTCTTTAGATACTAAATTTAGAGTTAAGAGTTTTATATGTAATATTTATATAGTAATATGAATTCTACATTATGTATTGAATTTTTCACTATTCTGTCATCAATTCATTAATAGCATATAAGTGACATTAAAAATTACACTATGACCTTAAAACATTTTGGAACATTTGGAACATTGTCTAAAGTTTTCTCTCTGAAAGATTAGTCATCAAAGCCTGGGTTTTTACGGCACATTTAATGTCTGTTATAATCTGCTTTATCCTAAGATAACTTCAAAAAAGAACAGTCCCAAACATACACAAATGACTAGAAAAGTTTATAAAATGAAAAACATCTTGGATAAGTCCATTAGGCAGACATCCAAACAGGCCTGTTTTGTTGAGGTGTTATATCAACATGCAACCCCCTTCTCTCCTCTCACTTCCTTAGGCCCCAACAGCAGGAGATTGATGTCAACAAGGAATTCTGTCCCATGTTCCCCGAAAACATGCTCAACAGAGAGGTCCAGTGAGGGATTTATAACCCAACAGAGTCAAGTAAATGTTGCTAAAGTGACGCCTAAATACTTGAAAACTAGAAACAGTGTCCAAAGCCACAATGCATTTCAGACAGATCTGGCATCATCATATTAAGGGAATACATTTCACTATACTTCTCTATATTCTCGATATTTGTAAAACCTGAATTTATATTGAAGTGTTAAAAAGTGCTTTGTGTTCACAACAAAGAAACCTACAGGATAACTGAACAACTGAACAATTTCTGACAATTTAATTTCAAAACCTGATTAAATGTTTTGAAAAAGAAGGGATATTCGTTAATTATGGACCATTCAAGAATTATATTAAACAGTACATGGCTTAATATCTTAATATTTTGATAAAAAAAAACAAAAGGCTTATCCACCAACATATATAGTTATAGTATACTAACTACAAAAAAAATTGTTAGTATTTAAACTAAATTTAAACAGAATTTGATGGTTTTCTGAAGGACAACCAGGGACAACAAGATATTCTGTCTATATTTTTCATTTTTGTATGGATTGTCTAATGCTTTAAAATAACAAAATACAATATTATGAATATTCAATTTATTGACAAAGTAACAGAAAGTACCAGATTTTTAAAACTACTGTACAAATAAGATTTGTCCTTATATAGTGTGAGGCTTTCAAAGAATCATGGAATGACATCTGTCCTTACAGGAACCTGCATTACCACTAAACACCCACAAGCTCAAAGAGCATGTTTTGATTTCCTCACCTCCAGACAGAATGCACAAAACAACAGACTTAAGAAAGAGTAAATACCCTAATTCTCAGAAGTGTGTTTATCAGACAGCATTACAAAATCAATCAACATGAACAGCTTGGGTCAATATGGCTGATTTTCTTTTTAAAAAATGTATAAATATGTGAGTATAGCACCTACTTGGGTGACACATGGCAGCCGTTATGAATCAGCAGCCAAACTGCACAGCAAATCAGATAAAGAAGAAAGAGACTGCTTTAGCTATTGAATGAATGAGAATATTTGATTTACAATAAAGACACAATCTAACAGTCATGTGTTAAGAACAATATGTCATAGTGTGTCAAGAATTTGAATAAATGCAATTAAAATGAGATATAGAAAAGCAACCTTAAAAGGGAACATCTACTGTATATACACATAAAGAATGATGTTGTACTCTTTCAAGTATTTAATAATAATGTAATGATAATGTTGCTTTATTAGCCTTATACAATTTCTTGCATTAGGAATTTGTCTTTTCGCATACCCCAGCTTGCTCTCCATGAGACACAGACACACAGACAGGGAGAGAAGCTTAGGGTCAGAGCGCAGGGTCAGCCATTGTAGAGCGCCCCTGGAGCAGTTCGGGTTAAGGGCCTTGCTCAGGGGCCAACGCAGTAAGTTTCCTCTGCCGGCTGTGGGATTTGAACCGGCAACCTTCCAGTCACAGGCACAGATCCTTAGCCACAGAGACACTTCTTTTTCATGTTGAACACCCGTTTAACTTATATAATGAAGAGTGCAAAGAAACAAATTATGACTTAGGAGTACCGTAATGGTCTTCTGAAGGCCTCTGACAGAAACAATTTAATGCAAAATATAACAGAATGAGATATCCAGATGTTCATACAGTAGATTAAATTGAAACATATTTAAAAATAGTTTCTGTGACTAGGATTCCTACAAGTGAAATCACTAAGCACTGCCAGACAAATGCCAGGGGTGGGATTTCAATTAGTTGACCTTTTCAGCTTCTGTCAAAAAGGTAATTCCAGCCACCTCCCAGTTGCCTATAAGATGGCTGTAATGCAGTGATGCCAGTGAGGGCAATGCCACACCCCAGTTCTGTGCTAATCCTCCTGGCTGATTAGGTTAATCTTGTATCATGTCAAAAGATAATTCTTGCATTCCTACAACGGTTTTCATGCCAAGGGATCCCAAAGTACTTTACATACAGGAGGGAATCCTCTTCAACCAGCAGTGGCATGCAGCACCCAATTGGTTGACTCAATGATGACTCATTGTACATCAACAGCCACACTCCACAGAAAATAAGATAAAGAAGTGAGAGACTGCTGCAGCTGTTGAATGAAGAGGGAACATCAGACAAGACAATGGAAGATCCAAATTGAACAGTAATATAATCATAATACAATCTTATGATACAAACAGTGTCATAAGATCTGCATTTTCCGTTTCAATCAATTGATGGTACTTTCTCCAGCACAGTACCACTGGACCCCATACCAGGGCTACACTTACAGTAGCAACCTTGCTTAGTGGGCTCCACACCCTCTTTTCTGACTTCGCCTGAGCGCTTGGTCTGCCTTGCTTTGTTTCTGAGCTCTGACAAGATCGGCCTGCAGGGTGATAAAACTCAAGATGACTGGCTTGATTGGTACTGTAGGTGCCAGATCACAGCAGCTTATCTGCTTGTCCTCATTGCCCCCATGCAGTATGCTGCTGGGAGCCAAGATGTAAAAAGAACAAAGGCAATTCCAAACTATGTGAATATAAATTGAAAATAAATACAAAATTATTTTTAAAATTAAATGCTTAACTCTGTATACACATCAAGCTATTTAACCATTTCTGACTCACCTCCAGTACGTTGCTGACATTTGACATGATCATATGTTACATGTTAATATACAATATATGCCTAAGTAATCACTAGATGTTTACTTTTCATTACAGTTCTGAGACTGCATAAACTTAGTTTATCCTGCATGTAAATTAATGTGGTAAACACAGCACAGTGCAGTGCAGTAAAGACTGTGAAGAGCATCTCTCAGGTCATCATGGTGGAGCTGCCCCAACCTATCATTTTTAAAAACTTGTCTATTTTTCTTCCCTTGTAAAAATGGTGGCACATATTTTCACCCTTGCATATTTGATAAGTATGTTTCAGAAAACCAGTGAACTGCCCACTCCTGAAAATGTATTTTTTGTGTACTGAATTATTGCTGTAGTAAAATAAGTAGCTCCCAACAGTTTTCCATTAGTATTTCCACACAACTTGTGAAAGTATCTTGTACAAAACATAAAAGGTCAAACTCCCAGATACTGTCATGTTGCTGTCTGCTGTATTTGATGCTTAGTTTATTTTCATTACAGTTTTATTATATCTTATGTCATGGCTACTGTAAATCAAACATTTTAAAACTTCAGTGCAACACCAAAAATTTAGAGAATGACTGACAGTCATCTGTAATCACTAAACTAGGTTGCAACTCGTTTCATATAATGCACTTACTCTTTAGTAAGTGCTCTTTAGTAAGTAAGAGCTAACATCTGTGCCAAAGAACGTGAAGGAAGAGCCGCAGAGCACAATGGCTTTAGCCTTTCTCTGTTAATAACAGAAGATATATGCTCTCGTTAAATGAGCCAAGCAATAATTTATTATTCTACTGCTGAGTGTCTTGTACTTGTGCCAAATAAAGGGCTATTCCTGATGATGAAACCTAGTTCCCAACCATTTGTTTCTTTCCCAGATAATGATGATCCTCTTAAATACTGGAAAGAGTGAACATTTACTTATAGTACCAGCTGGCAAGTTGAAAAATTTCTAGTTTTTATTATGCAGTAGAACTCTTACAGTACATTTTTTGATTGGTGCAAGAAATACACTGACTAAGACTCAAACTTCAGAGAAGATCACACTGATCATCCAGTATTCCAGTTAATGATAATGGTTTCTGTCTTTCAGTATTTTGCAGCTTACACTCCATATAGTTTCAATCTGAACTGTTTTTGATTACTTAATATTTTTCAAATAAATATATGCTTAAAGAATATCATGTGTTTTGCTACATCTTATTTCCCTTCCAAGATACCATTCTCCATTTAATTATTATTAATTTGCAATGGTTTGAAAATTTTACCAGTTAAAATACACAAAATTAATCAGCAAAAAAACTTGAACAGCATGACACAAAATGCCCTCAGCATATGACATTGTCATAGAAATTAGCAGCAAAACCGTCCTATAGAATAATAACATAAAGCAAACATTCCATTCAAGACAGGAAACAGGAAATAACTGTGTAGTGTTTTTTTTTTATTTCACAACTAATAAACTAATACAGTACATGTGTAGCTTTGTTTCTTCATTACTTGCTGTTTGTTACAATAATAAACTCACTATATCTTTAGTGCATGCTGATATACACAAACTTTTGCAAATTTCAATAAGAACAGTACCGCTTTCTCCTAATTAGTAAGAGTAATTGTTCATCAACAAATTGGAAGAAATGTAGATTGTGTTAAAATCAGTCTTTCACAAATATTTATTAAGCGTCTGGAAAGGGACTCTTCCTTAAATTACAAAGGTAAAATTATGCTCCAAGAAAGGAAATACAGTAAATCTCTTTGTACCTTCCAAATAAAAACATCTCACCATCTGTCTTGATACACAAACCACTGAGCATTATAATTTTCAAATATTCAAAAAAATTAAAAAGGAACTATTAAGGAAATTTCTGGGACAGCGCAATTTCCTAAAACATTAACCTATAACATTAACAAATATTGTAGAATGCATGCCGTATCATATCATTTTTAATCTTCAATATACCAGTGACCACGCAACACTGACATATGCTTTGATATGTGAATTAGTGAAAGAAAAGGTGAAAATGCTCAAAACACTTCCACTATTAAGAATAATAAAATATAGAAAAGTCTGCTGTTAAAGAATATTCTACAATTACAAGTTGTTATATCATTTATTTCACATTGGGTTTTACTTGATTAACAGATATCCCTGTATTCCCTAACCTTAGTACAACAATGGAAAAAGAATAATTTAAGCACTCCTCTGCTTTTTTATTGTGGAGAAAGCTGTATTTTCAGGTCACTTTCAAAGTTGTATGAAGCATTCTAATTCAAGAAGAGGTGACCTTAGGTAAACATCCACTGCTATTTAACAGTGTTCACTGGTGAAGCACCTTCTTTCAATAAACTAGTTTCTGTCAAAGAAAGCATCTTCTTAAGATGTAATGAAGTAGGAAATGTCCAATTAACCCCTTGCTGAAGGTTTACTCTTGTCACCAGAAAATGCAAATAAGATCACTTTATTGGCCAGATACAATTTCTGGTATTAGGAATTTGTCTTTTCGCATACCCCAACTTACTCTCCATGAGACACACAGACAGGGAGAGAAGCTTGGGGTCAGAGCGCAGGATCAGCCATTTATACGGTGCCCCTGGAGCAGCTGGGTTTAAGGGCCTTAGGCAGGGGCCCAACACAGTAGGATTCCTCTGCCAGCTGCAGGATACAAGCCGGCAACCTTCCAGCCACAGGCGCAGATCCTTAGCCACAGAGCCACCGCACACTCAGTGCTAAAACAGTTCCTTGCCTGCATAATTTCACAAAACTGCTTTAAAGTGAAACTTGGCATATAAATCTCAACAACAAACAGGTACCATTCTGTTACAGTGATTATTATTATTATTATTGAGTAGTTATCCCACTCAACCACAATTCCTTGAGACCTCTACATAGGTACCAGTATTTAAGACAAACATAGAAAATGTATACGCCATCAGATGACTTCTTTTAAACAGAGATTTTCTTCTGTCAAACAGAGCAAAAATTCAAGACAAATAGCTAGTTCAGAGAAACTGCAATTTTCTTCATACCATACGCAGTGCAGACAATGACTATTAATGTGATAATATTATTGTATACATAGACTTCTTATAATATCTGAACTTTGTTAAGAGCCACAGTCATGTACATACTGTAGAACTGGTCCTATAATTGCCCACACATGCAGGAATACAAACTGTATTTAAACCTTTAAGATACATACACATGTTAAAAACTACCAAAAAGGAATTGAATTCCCTGAACATAAAATGTTGGCCAGTGTTTCAAAATGTGGATCACAAATCTTGAGCAATATTAATGAGTAAAGTGCATTTATTTCCAAATATGCAACTTTAAGTTCTCATATATTCCAGATGTACAATATGTAAGTAGATGTTTGCAAGTGGTACCCAAAGAAAACACTTGTATCTCAGAATTTTTTGCCCAAAAAGCCACACAAGTAAACAGCAGAACAATACGCAATTACAACTTAACTGCTTTAAAGGGCTAAGTTAATGAGGGGAATCAAAGAGGTATTATAATGGGTTTACCTTAAATGACCAGGACAGACCCTGAAATAACCTCAGGGTATCTGTAACAACAACATAATTCAAGACATTAAGGCTTCTGATTTCCCCCTCACATGGCCTTATCATAACATTTTATGGGGCTTTTAAAGTGGAATTATGAAATTAAGGTTCAAAATAAAATACTTACATGCATCTCAATGTGCTTACACAAATCCCTTGATGGCAATGCAGTCTCGCAATAACAGGTTTTTTGTTATGTACTTTGCAAAGCAGGAAAATTGGTGTAACAGGGCTCAGTAAATACCCTTTTTGTTGTCAGTGTTTTATTTTACCTGTTATGATGCTGTATATTGTGTGAATCACACAAGCCATTACATTTTTCATATTACATTTCTTAACTGTCTTTTATTAATAAATCTGTTTCATTTAGTATCACAAAAAGCAACAACTATCAATGATAAGTTAGAAAAACTGATACTTTAAAAGACATTTTTAACTATTTAGCAGATACTTATGAGCATATCAGCCAAACACTCACTTTAAGTAGACTTACAATTAGTTGTTTTTTACCTTTTTAAAATGCTTTGTACTAGCAATACTCTGCTGCTGTGTAGCATCTTATTATGATGCATACTCTCTTTGACAAAGTTTCAGCAGTTAGCAGTTACTCTGCACTTTGTCATTACCTATGATTAATTTGATTACAAGTTACATAATAGTCATTAACACCAGAAGAAGACAGCAGAGAACAGTAGCTTCCTGCTTTACTTAAGCAACAGTATACCATGTCCTCGGCACCAGTTTCTACAGTAATTGCCACACGAATCGGTGATTTACGGAAGCAAAAAATAAATGAGAAGGCATGTGTTGCTTTTGCCCAAATGTCGCATGAGTACTGAGAGAGAAAGCATTAGCAAGTGCAATTAACCACCCAAGAAGTGCGTGCTACTTCAACTACTGTATTATCATGTAGCCAAATCACCTTTCAGACAGATCTCTTCTACAGTCCAAATCTAAACAATAGTGGATCTGTTGTCTGCACCACAGACAGTTTCTTCTGTCTGAACATCAAAACCAATTCTCCATCCTGCTAATATGAGGCCCTGTCTACACAACACACACTGAAAATCTGGAGGTTCTATTTTATGCAAATTAGAGAATATGCGTTGCAAAATACATTTTAAAAACAGGGCAACTGCAAATGCCCATTTTTCTTGTTCTCACTAGCACTGCAAATCTAATATACTTCCCCTAAAAAAAATATAGAAACCTGACAAATAAATTTCTAACGATGCCACCTAATTTCTGAGACTAACACATGTATGCACTGCATTCATCTTTCAAATGAAACCTGGTGACAAAAGAAATAATTTAAGTATGACATGTTATACATTTCTGAAATTGCTCGAGGAGTGAACACCTAGTCTATTCATTGTAATATGTCTGATAATTATAGTACATAGGAAGACATGTCAGGGAATCATAAACTAATAAAATGAAAGTCTTTTCTTGTGCAAAAATAATCATTTGAATAGAAAATGCATTTGCTGAAATAACAAGCAATCCTCGATTCAGGGAGTAAACAAAGTGAGCCACAGCTTTGTTCTGTGCTACCTAATTATTTCTTTAACGTTCCAACAACTTAGTGCATGATGACATTATTTCCTCCAAATAAAAGAAAAAAAACCTCTGAAGCAGACAGCTTTATTTAAACATGTTTTTATAAATAAAGAAACCCAGGTGCCAAGGATAAAGATGTGCTCTTAAGTATAACAACACTATTGAAAAATTTCCAGTATCTGCTGTTCATCAAAGGTGTTGAATATGTACATCTAAAGTAAGAGATCTCATTGTTAATGTTAGCAATAAACACAAAACATCTGGACTAAAAATAGTGGTAAAGTCATGATAAATACTATGATGTATACATTCTATGTACAACTGCAAAAAAACAACCCTGGTTATAATCTGGCTTCAACAGACATAAAAGGCAGATAAATAAAAATCATGTAGTTGGTTCACCAGGAAAGAAGTTCCGCACTACTCACACTAAGACCTAAGTTAAGCAAGTCGACAAAACTTGTTAAAATGGCTAATTTATTGTGGTGCTTGGCAAATTTGGGAGGCCCTCTGTAAAGTTTTAAACCACACTGTTCAATACATTTAACAAAGTGGTTCATAGAACAACCCAGGAGTACTAATACGAATACCACATTCAAAGCCAAGTTGAATAAATTATGAATGGGATTAAATATTGAAACTACTCAAAAACAATGAGACTATGGAATCATAACACTCACAAAAAAAAACTTCGGTATGAAGATTAGGTTTAGTTTTGACTAAATGTCAAGAAAAACAAAGTGCATAGATCCTACACATTTGTCCTACTGTACAATTCATTATACCAGCTCCAGATTTCTTTCCACAAAGGTCTTTCTATGCTTAATTTCTCTTTACTATCCTTGCAATATCTTTGATTCAAAAAAGAAGAACACTTCTGCTTACTAGTATGGGTGTGTAAAGTTTAGTTTTACAGGCAATATGTTAAATGGAGAAAAGAAAGCTTGAATTTATTGTTTTCTTGAAGCTAAAAGATACTTACTTTCTATTCCCTTAATGATTGAGTCACTTGCTTCCTGGATTTCTTCAATGTGTGGAAACATTTCATTATTCAAACTAATGTCACATTTTGTTTATTTTTATTTCATTTTCTTTTCATATAGCCCAGCAGAGGTGGTGTTAGGATAAACTATGACATACTGTGACGCAGGCAGAAGACAAAGAACATCACACCAATCTCATGATAATAAAAACTGAGGATGATCCCCCTGTACTCTTTCCACACAAACACTTCAGAATGTGTACAGTTGGACTGGCAATCTCCAGTAGCTCACACTGTAAAGTTGAAACTGTGTGATTCCTCACTGAAGAGAAAGTAAAAAAAGAGAAATGGGCTTCGGAAATTGTTAATATCTATATTTGGTTTGGAAACTTACCTCTTGTACAGAGCGAGCTGCTGGCTTGTCCTGATGGTTGGCCAGTATTAAAAACGGCAATGTGCAGAGTTGGGGGTGCTGGAGGGCTGAGTGCAGTTCATTCCTGGCAATCTCTAGGTCCTCTTCAGAAGAAGCGCTGTCTAGTACAAATATAACCCCCTGTGACCCCTGGTAATAGCGACTCCAGTATTTCTTGATATTGTCAGCCCCTTGAAAAAAAAAAACATGACATGTTATTTCTTTAATCACCTCATGATTAATACAAGACAGACATTTTTCATTTGGGTTTGCTAATTGTTGGAAACCCATGGATATACAGTAGAAGCCAAAGTCAACATATAGGCACCTGTCCTTGCTCCAAAAAATAATTATTAAACATAAATACAAATGCAAAAATTACACAGAGATACAGTACAGAAACAAAAGTTGAAACCTGCCATAAACGTTTTGAAAAACAACTGCTAGAGGTTATATAGGACTGCATGGCTGAATTTGTTTTTGTACGTCAAGGCAGAAAAACCCATTTGTTTGTACTAAATTTGTTTTTATTTGTTTTAAATTTCTTTCAAAAATGATTATGTTTTAAAGTGCGAGAAAATGCAAAACTATCTATATAATAATAGAGCTTCAACATGAGGCTACTTTGGATTTCAATGCACTTCTTTTGAAGGTCAACAAAATCTACACTACAACCTTCAACAAATTTTTGTAATCAAAAACAAGAAACTCACATTACTGTTAATTATTTTGCATGATTATTATATGTCGTGTCAATATATGACATGAAGTGTGCTTCAACATTGCAGTACATTTTTAGGCTTTTCCAATGGCCAACACATATTCTTCATGTTTTCACAACTGATCATATACTGTATCTCATTCATGACCATATCACTGCTGAGATGGAATCATGAGTGGTTTCACTTCTGTAGTCAGTCCATATACTGTATAAAAATATTCAATGTGGATTGGACATCCAATTCTGCATCTGTATTAGGACAAGTGCCACTCTTCGTGTGATTTGCAAACAGTTCCCACACTTAAAAGGTTTCTTTTCAATCTTCAATCTTCAGTCTAGCAGTGTCAACTTTTAGAACCACTTATATTCCATTCAAAACTTAACTTCATGTTCATATTATTAAATATTCTATTAATAAATGGAAGCTAGAAGTCACAATCATCACACTAAGGTTTTGCATATTTAATAACCTAAACTGACCAACCTTTCAGGTCTCACAAATTCTTTGCATTTTGTATCTAACTTTTTCTGTAGAATAAAATAAACCAGCCTTTAAATGTCCTCCCTGCTAGTTTCAAACCATTCTATGTCTTGCAGAGCAATGGGCTATGCAACTTAAATTTAGTCAAGATGCAGTACAATTTTTAACACTACTCTGCTAGGTGTGGGATTTCTTACTTCCAATTTGCCTCTGACAGTTACCCTGTAAATGAAGATTCTTTGATTAAAATGTATTACCTGGTGAAGAATGGTATTTTATTTCTAATACCAAATGGATCTTCCTTCAGTGTCACAAGCTTCATCTATAGGTATTCTATAACTGGGTGCAATAACAGACATGTATATTCAACTGAATCAGCTGTAAAATTGACCAATGCCCATTTAGAGCAAACAAAGGAGTTCTCTGAGAATTTCTCTAAAACATTCTAATTTTAAAATTGTTTTAATTCACATAGCTTTTGTTTTCTTTGACTTAGTAGTAAACCCCATACTATGGTATCGCTCATTACAATGTTAATCTTTGCACGTCTTTAATTCCAGCAGTTAAAAAATGCCAAGATAAAATATCTCCAATTTTATAGGGTCTATTTGCACTTCAACTATATGAGATGTTTAGTATTTTTATTTTATTTTTAAATAAAAATAGCTCCAGGCTTAAAAAATGGATTAATTTAATTTTCAAATTTTCAAATGTATTCAATTATCAGAACCGTTTATTTTACTACAAGCTTTTTAACTCTTGCTCCCATTGGCAAGTAACCCTAACCCTAACCCTAACCCTTACCCTAAGTTTTTTCTAGGAATATTTTTATTAATTTCTAATTTAATCTATGAAGCTTTTATTATTACTTCCTTATCCCATCTGAGCTTGAACTCCCTGCAACTGTTAGATTTAAGCATATGCAAAGTGCAAAGATTACTGTGCTGTTACAGTATGCAAGCAAACTCATTATTAAAAACTTCACGCTGAAAACAACCGTTTTAAACAAATCTATGAATCATTTTAGGATCTGTTTATGTTGATCCTCAAAATCCAATTGAATGACTGTGTTGTCTTCTTTGAACCCAGTGTTAAATAATAATAATAATAATAATAATTGCTTACACTTATATAGCGCTTTTCTGGACACTCCACTCAAAGCGCTTTACAGGTAATGGGGACTCCCCTCCACCACCACCAATGTGCAGCATCCACCTGGATGATGCGACGGCAGCCATAGTGCGCCAGAACGCTCACCACACATCAGCTATCAGTGGGGAGGAGAGCAGAGTAATGTAGCCAATTCATAGAGGGGGATTATTAGGAGGCCATGATTAGTAAGGGCCAATTGGAAATTTGGCCAGGACACCGGGGTTACACCCCTACTCTTTTCGAGAAGCGCCCTGGGATTTTTAATGACCACAGAGAGTCAGGACCTCGGTTTTACGTCTCATCCGAAGGACGGCGCCCGTTTACAGTATAGTGTCCCCGTCACTATACTGGGGCATTAGGACCCACATGGACTGCAGGGTGAGCGCCCCCCACTGGCCCCACTAACACCTCTTCCAGCAGCAACCTTAATTTTCCCAGGAGGTCTCCCATCCAGGTACTGACCAGGCTCACACCTGCTTAGCTTCAGTGGGTTGCCAGTTGTGAGTTGCAGGGTGATATGGCTGCTGGCAATATCCCAGTAATATTGGGATATTGTATCCCAGTAAATTATTGTTCCCATTATTGTTTTTAATAATGAGTTTGCTTGCATACTGTAACAGCACAGTAATCTTTGCACTTTGCATATGCTTAAATCTAACAGTTGCAGGGAAATCCCAGTAAAGTCTCAATGCTTCATGAATCAGAGTCCTACAGAAAATGGTGTAGATATGACTTTATTCAAAAATTAATTTGAGAAAGCTTTTAATTAAATGTACTACAGTACCTTGCCATCAGGTGCCCCAATCTGATATGAAAGAAACCCCTCCTACTGTAGTTTTTCCACACTGACAAACAGCAAGACATGTCGTTTACAGTTTAAAAAGTACTTTATGATTTCTTCTACACATCACAGAGTGATTAGATTTCAAGCAGAGGCTATTAAAGAGGCAAAGATGATTCAATTCCATGTTATGTTGCCATAAACTATAAGTTAAGAGCAATCATCAAACCTTTTCCCTCATGGGAAACATGAATCCACTGGTTCTTAGATAAAAAGATAAAGCAGATGGTTTATTTTAAACCATATAGGAATAAATCACATCCTTTTTAATATTAGAGCATTTTATTAATTAAAGGTTATATAAAGTGGATGTTATTTTAAGATTTATCATACAGTCCTGATAGTTTCTTGAATTTAGACATCAAAATGTTACATACAGTACAGAAAGCACTCCACACATCTACACAAAAGGTGAACTGGAAACATACTGTACATTTGTGTAAGTACTGATATTCAGAGACCATACAGTCTCATTTCTTTTTACCTTTCATCCTTGCATTTGCAGTGGCAACTGTAGTTCCCATTTACTCTGCCATAGTTAAAACAAACATATAGGCCTGGATTTGGACAAAACACATCTAATCTCTATGCCTATTAATACTGTACAGTACCTAAATGTTTAGTTTTTCCTGTAGAACAAATTTTGAAAGTTACTGTACATAATAGTGTTGTCCAAGTTCTGGATATCTAAGGATATCTATTGAGAACATAGGGTTTTACTAAGCAGCTTGCTTATTAAGATGTGAGCGCAAACAATTTGTTAGTGGAAGTACAGTAATTCAAACAAGAAACCAACACGCTAAGGATGAGGATGAATTTTTTTGTCAGAAATGTTCAAATTTGAAATGAAAATTCAACAGAAAATAGGACTGTGATTAATAGCACACAAAAGTTGTATTTTTTCTATAAATCTGCCGTTTAATTCAGTTTAAATGTCCCCCGGTGTGCTCAGTAATGTATACATTGTTCACAGATAAATGTAATAAAACACAGTTATACTGTAAAAATAAAATACATTTAATATAGCTTATACCTGAGTGATAATATTCCAATTCTGCTTTATACCTCTATTTCAGCTTACAAAAAACTAAAAATGGCCTTTATCAGAGATTTTGCTCCAATAATAAAAAAGTAAAAACTGTTTGATTACAGTATATGCAAATAACAAACATTCTGTCCTGCAATGTCAATTTTGCTTTGCTTCTACTTATTGCCACCTACTGGTTACTAATAAAGAAACAAGGAAAAAGGCTTAGACAAATATAGTGTGCAGTTATTTGCATACAATATAATTTTCATTTTAGTTATTTTATTTTAGAATAATAGACCACTCATTAACAAAGCTGAGCATTCAAATGTAAAACTTACAGTAGGTTTTATGTTGTAGGTTTCATAATAATCTAGCCTCTGCTAAAATAATTTCCAGGCATATGGGAGAAATGTCATTATGGCAACAAAACTAATGTCTGTACACATAGTATGTATTCTTCTTGATGCATATATAAGGTTTCTGCAAAAATATTTTACCCTTTTTTCTTTTTGGTCACTGTCCTTAACAAAGCTTTGATATACACTGTTCAAAAGAAAATACAGATGAAAGTTTGATGGAAGAGCCCTAATAACTGCCAATCATAACAGTAAACACACTTGAAAACTTTCTCAAATCCTTCTTTGATTTTACTCACCTGCCTTTAACAGACCCATGAACAGACTAGTTCTGTTAGACAGTAAAACATATGACTTACTGTACTTACAAGCCTGGTCTTATACTGTATTGCATTCTTCACTCCATTATATCAGACTATTCCAGCTATAATTGCATACTACATCCCATATTCTTAACTATAAAACAAATCTGCAGTACTTTATTGTACTGTATCTACAGTTACAACAATCTTGTATCTACAAATCTGTAGTTGCTTTCATGAAAAAAAAGTTTTTTCCTTTACTGATCTAAATTAGGCATGGCTGAAATATGACTAATTTTATCATTGATTTTATTAATCTGAATATATACCACATCCATTAAATCATACACTGATAAAAGTCTAGTCACCAGCAGTTTCCATAGCATCTTCAAAGTAAAGGCTAATCTTCCAAACAGCTGCACAAAGCAGGTCTGGAGAAATCATTTAATTCTGAATTGGACCTCTTAATCCTACTGATGTTACTAGATATGATTATTTTTATTTTTATTTATTTTAGAGAACAAAACAAAACCATTTAACATATGAACAACCATTATTCAGCCTTACATCACAGGTACAAATTCCTGTTTGTCCCCCTATTTTTTACAATTATATAAATTTTTAACAGAACTATATACATTCAAAAGAAGGAAGATGTATACATTTATGAATATGAAAAGGGAGGAGACTATATGAATGTATCTTATTAAATTTCAGTTATTTTGTATCTCAACAAAATCTGACCTTAAAGGTTTAATGTACTGAACCCATCTAGACCAATATTTGACAATTTATTTCATTTCATGAGCAAGCAGCCACATCACTCTGCAACTCACAAGTGGCAACCCACTGAAGCTAAGCAGGTGTGAGCCTGGTCAGTACCTGGATGAGAGACCTCCTGGGAAAAACTAAGGTTGCTGCTGGAAGAGGTGTTAGTGGGGCCAGCAGGGGGCGCTCACCCTGTGGTCCATGTGGGTCCTAATGCCCCAGTATAGTGACGGGGACACTATACTGTAAATAAGCGCCGTCCTTCGGATGAGACGTAAAACCGAGGTCCTGACTCTCTGTGGTCATTAAAAATCCCAGGGTGTTTCTCGAAAAGAGAAATTTCCCATTGGCCCTTACCAATCATGGCCTCCTAATAATCCCCATCTATGAATTGGCTACATTACTCTGCTCTCCTCCCCACTGATAGCTGATGTGTGGTGAGCGTTCTGGCGCACTATGGCTGCTGTCGCATCATCCAGGTGGGTGCTGCACATTGGTGGTGGTGGAGGGGAGTCCCCATTACCTGTAAAGCGCTTTGAGTGGTGTCCAGCGCTATATAAGTGTAAGCTATTATTATTATTTGTAATTTTAGTGAAAATGTTATTTTTTCCATTATATATATTTCCTTTATTAATTCAATCCAATCATTCATTGTTGGTAGATCTGTGAGAAGCCACTTTCTTGTTATAGCTTTCTTCCCTGCTGATATAAGGATTCCAAATAAATATTCATCACTTCCCCTCCAAACAAAATCCAGTTTACCAAAATATAAAGCCTCAAATGTAAAGGGTACATTCTTTTCAAATATAGTTTCCAGGGCCTCATGTAACTCCTTCCAGAAAAGCCTTATTTTAGGGCAGTTCCAGAATATATGCCAATGATCACCTTGGTTTCCACACTGTCTCCAACACTTAAGAGTTTTCCTCCGTATGGTGCGCCTTCTGACTCAGAGTAATGAAAAATTGAACAATGTTTTTCCAGCAAAACTCTCTCCATAAATGCGAGTTAGTACATCTCCATTAAAATTCATCTTCATTAAAATACACTGTGGTCAGCTGGGCTGCACACGTCCTCAGGACGCGAGGTGGTATCCCATCAGGCCCTGCAGCCTTACGGATTTTCACCCTGCTCAGAGTCTTCTGCATGTCCTGCTCTGAGAGTTTCAGAACAAACTCGCCCTGCACACTTGGGGTCTTCTCAGCATTGCCCGTGTTCAGATCATCAAAGCGGGCATAGAAATGGTTCAGCTCGTCAGGCAGGGATGCGTTGTTCGTGTCAATCTCCTGGCTGCAGCCCTCGTAGCCTGTGATTGACTGTAATTCCTGCCACAGCCTCCGGGTGTTAGCACACTGCGTTTCAAGCCGCACTCTGTAGCTCCGTTTGGCGTGTTTTATGGCTTCCTCTAATGCATACCGTGATTTCTTGTACAGCTCTTTGTCCCCCGATTTGAACGCGGTGGATCTATCTTTTATTTTATTGCAAATGTCGTTGTTGAACCACAGTTTCTGATTGGGAAATGACCTAATTTTCATTTCTGGTACACAAATGTCGGTGCAGTATTTAATATCATGATTTCTCCCAGCAACACCTCTCACAATGTGCTTAAGTGGTGACATTATGATGCTGGATAAGTGAGATATACACATTTCCCACTTCAATCCCTCCTGTTAACCACCTGGCGATAGCCCTGGTAGGTTACCCATTACCCTCCACGTACACATCAGCAGAGCCCATCGACTCATTTGACCTGACGTTTTGGGTAATTTGCACTCCTCTTACAGCCTTAGCTATTCCCTATTGGAAGGACCTGAGCTTGGGAGTTTTAGATTTGATTTCCTGCTCTTATGATGAAGAATTTCCCACAACAGTTGGCGTAGGGATTCTCGCCAAGGTTGGCGTTGACAGGATTCTCCACGTCTCCGGTAATTCCCAGACGGCACACAGAGTGAGTATATTTTTTATGTTACCACCCAATTAGGTTGTCGTTAGGAAAGGACCGGAAACATAGGGAGAATATAAAGAATCATTAATAGGGAAAAGAGTAAGGACACGTCTCTGTGAGATTCAGGGCAAAATCCCTAAACCGAGACAAGACACGGTTCCTCTGAGCTTGGTTTCGAAACCAAGACAAGACGTAGTTCCTCTGAGCTCGGGGTGCGTCTTTAATCCAGGGTGCTTTCTCCCTGTGGCGAGGCAAAGTCCCTAAATGGAACAAGGGGAGCTGAGCGACAGTATTGTGTCAGCAAGATTCCTTCTGAATCCACCCCTAAGAAAGCTAAGGCTAATAATATCATTAGGATTATATTATTAATAATATGAGTATAGACCAGTTGTGCTAGCAGTTTAATCACCAGTGACTACTGAGTGTTAAGTGAGAAATTGGCCCTGTATGCTAACACCAGACTCATATTCACTGATTGACTGCTTCACAAGGGTACTTGTAAGTCTACCAGCAGCGCCGCTGGCAGCACTGATAGATCTGAAGATGGTATCTAGTCCAGTTAAAACAGAGTATTATAAGGACTAAAGTAAAGATGGTAAAGGGAACATGGAAACAAAAGATGTGTATTAAGACTGAAATAAAACAGAATGGCAATAGTAGCGTTGTTAAATTATGAGACTATGGAAAAGGAATTCACAAGAATGTTGTTTAGCAATGCTAAGTGAAGAATAGTAGTCAAACAACAAAAAAGCAAAGTTAAAAGAAGTGGTTGTGTGGCTAACAAAAAGGGTTAAAAAAAGGCAGTGATGAGCTGTGAGAGGTAGCGATGATGGAGAAGAATGTGACGTGTGGAGAGGACAGAACCCTGGTGACGTGAGAAAGAATAATACAGCACACTATAGCACAGAACGTGTTCAAAAGTACTATAAGTAATAAAAATGGATTGCAACCTGATTGGAAGTAACAAACATTGCTTGTTGAAAAGAAACTAAATGGAATACTTGATGCTGTGCTTATTAATAGTTACACAGCTGTTAAAATAGATACAAGTAAAGGTAAAATGTATACCACGTTTACACTAAAACAATAATCAAACTTATAACTAAAATATTCATGAAATACAACACACAATCCAACAACTTCCAAATTTAATGCAAAATACCATAGATGTTTTTTATTTATTTGTGTGCAGGCATGTGTATTTGTGTGTGCACGTGTGTAGGTGAAAGAGCTCAGTGTGTGGCTGTGAGTTTAAAAAGATGACTATATGAGTGTGTGTAGCCAGCTGGACTGGCTGGACATTAGAGACTTGATTAAAGTAAATCAAGAAGCAACTCACGTGAACAGAAAATATAAGAGCATCTAAAATGTATAAATACAAATTCTAACAGAGTACAGGTAGAGGTAGACCTAAATGACTCACATATATAAATGAGCCAGATAGAATTTGTATAAAATTAGCTATATAAATTTAGTTGAAACAAAGTTGAAATATATGAGGTCAGCACAATCTCAAAGTGATTAGCATTTGTGCCTCATACTGCTTAGCCTTGGATTCAATTAATGGGGTGCTGTGTGCATTGAGTCTATATCGTCTCCCACTATTTGTGTGGGTTACGTGCCTATGCTCAGGATTCCTCCCAGAGTCCAAAGACAGCAGCTGCTTTCTAAATAATCTCATTACAGGTATTATGATATCTGAGCACTTGAAGAGTGAAGGCCCTGCTTCCGTTACCCTATCAGTCGTAAAACGCAACTCAAATTAATCTGCTTGAGGCCTGGGAAAGTGTGTTCAACTCCCAACAGGAGGGACTGGATTGACAAAGAAATCTGGCCTTTTGGGTTCGGCGATGGACTTGACCTAGTTGACCACCAAGTCATCACCCCAACGACCTCAAGTTAATATGAAGAATTTATTTATTAAGAAGGATTTACTCCTGGAGTAGTGACTGAAGATGGAGAACTAGAAGAGGTGGTTTAGCCTGCAGTGTCCAGTAATTAACAGGCAGGACAATCATTCAAGAAGAGGAAATTAAAAGTCAGTCTGGAGCACAGAATAGTGATGAGGTTGGCAGACTCTGTGATGATTGGTGTGTATAGCTCTTGACACAATTGGTGAGACATTGGGCAGTTGCCACATCAGGAGCCTCGGTGCTAGTTTCTGTGACTAACATCATTATTCATTACCAAACTGTGAGTTTTCTATTCATGAAATATTAATTGGTCCTCCTAGTCAGAGAAGAGGAGAGACCCACACTACCAATTATTCAACAGAGTTCAGGAAATCAAATCTAAAACTCCCAAGCTCAGGTCCTTCCAATAGGGAATAGCTAAGGCTGTAAGAGGAGTGCAAATTACCCAAAACGTCAGGTCAAATGAGTCGATGGGCTCTGCTGATGTGTACATGGAGGGTAATAGGTAACCTACCAGGGCTATCGCCAGGTGGTTAACAGGAGGGACTGAATATATATGAATATATGGGACATGTATCTCACTTATCCAGCATCACAATGGCACCACTTAAGCACATTGTGAGAGGTGTTGCTGGGGTCTGTTGATTTAGCTTTCAATAAAAGTTACGCTAAGATGCCATAAAGCTGACTTGCTTTAGCAGCCCCAGTGACTTAACGCTACATAATAAAGGCCTGGAACAACACCCACAAACCGGATAAAGCAGACCAATGTCTGCTGCATATCAAAAGACAGAACCTACAGCAAGACAGAGTAGGACAAGAAGTAATTACTGTACATATCAAAGAACAGGACAAGCACTCTTCTGACTATATATAAAAGCTGGGAAACCCTTGCAGTTTGTCTGTTCTGAGGGGGCAGGCCCAGTGCGCATTGTTGGACTTAATGACCTCAATAAAACTGAATCTGCAAAAGACTGTGTTCTGCTCATCTGATGAAGAATTTCCCACAACAATTTTAAGTCTGATCTTGATAACTTACTTAAAAAATGAAAGGCTAGTTACTCAATCAGCACGAAGCATGGTAGATATCACAATTTTAATTCAGCCTTTAATGTTATACATCATGTATCATATTGCTTGAAATGCAAATTTTACCCTTACACAATTCCACAGTCGTGCATTTAATTTGTAATAAAAACTGAAAATGACCTTCATATCACGGGGACTATCACTGTGCATCACTTTTTGCCTCATGAAATGCAGAAATGTTACTATTGTACATTACCATCGTGGTCTGTGTTAAATACTTAATTACCATCTTACCTAGCTTTTACTCACAGTGACTTGCAGGGGTTAGGTGTATTTTCTACATACACACTTTGGTATTATTTTACCTAGTTGGGGTGAATGGAAGGATTTAGAGCAGCACTGTACCCACCTGGGACTTTAACTCCAGAGCCCCTAGCACTACTCCACACTGCTGACCTGGTTATGCAACTGGTCTTACAGACAAAGAAAATTTAAAAAAGAAGCCTGAATGGATCATAGGTCATGAAGTGACCTTCTACCAAATTAATAATAATGAATTTGTTAGTTAACTCATCAGCATGCTCAGAACACCTAGGAACACGAAACTGCATTAAGGGCACGTTTGTTCTCTTCAGTCTAAGCATCCATTTTAATGGAGATAAAATGAGCCCAGTGTGAAATACACATGTGAAATGCTAGAGGATCTATTGCAAAGTTCTCTGTCCCAATAGCTGGTGAAATGAGGAAACAGAAAGCCTCCTGTCACATTAAGGGTCTGACCATAATTTCATTCAGGGAACTCTTTATTAGGAACTTCTTTCTCTTGTTAGGTATGTATTTTTAACTTAAAATTTTCCTAGCTGATCTGTCATTCAGCCGGTCAAAAACAGGAGGCTGAAGGAGAATTCACTGAATCTACACAAAAACGAAACTGACCCATCATAGTTTATTACAATAAAGCCTGACAATAAAACGTCTGTGGAGTTTTTGTGCTTACAGACGTGTGAGTGTCTGTGTAAATTTAAGCATTACACACAGAGAGAAAAATGTTGTATTCCATTTTTTATTTCTCCTAAAATGACCCCCGTTTTAGTTTCTGAGAACCGCACCTTCAACTAAATGCAAACATGCTGCTAATCCAAGTTTAACTTTTATTGTTGAACTGTAGTCAAAGCAATCTTCTTTGAAGTGAATTTAACAAAAAACAGACCAGTCACTGCAGTCTTCGCAGTGAGCACATTATGAACTGACAAAGCTGCAGCCTTTTTTTGGAGGGTGAAGGGTAGGCAGGGGGGACAATGACACTATCTTCACATGAAATTCTTTCATTATTTTCTTAGCAAAAATTCCTCAGAGATTTTCTTATCCAGACAGTATGACATTCTCATAAACAGTACCCACTTTGTTAGCCAGACAGAATGCAGAATTATCTGCAGTACTCCATAGCTCATAGATTTTTTTAAAAGGTGTAAATGTGCATATTTATAAAAATTTCAAAACTGTTATAAATTCTGATATTGGATTAGGTATTGCAGAATGTTCATACACTAATGTGAATTCTTAGGCCTGTTGCCTCTAATGGCTTTGGAGATTAAGACAGGAGCTGAATGAAGTTAATGTGCTGAGCGCATTCCTTTCTTTTCATTAGCATATTTCATATTAACTAATGTATAATGAAAATCAACAACCTTTTTTAAGGAAGGTAAAAAATGACCAGAAGTGTTGTTACAGTTAGGATTAAAGTATCATACTAATGGCCACAGGTGTGTGGTGGGGTGAGCTAGTATTTACACTGTACATCAGCTACACCTACTGTATATAGATATGTAATTTTGTGCCAGTGTCTGCCTGGACTTGGTTTTATTTGACAAATAAAAAAAAACTGCTTTTTCTCCTGAAAGAGCAGTGGACACATTGCAGTATGGCAGAGTTCCTGAGCACTGCCAGAGCATGACTAAAGTCACCTGAACCACCTGAGGCGTGGTAGATAATTGCCTCCAGGTAGTACAAGACCCTTGTCAAGTTAATAACCATGGTAACTATCACAGAAAGACAGTTAAGTGTACTGTAGGTGTGGACAGCTACTGAGTAAATACTAGCTCTCCCTGCCTCTCCACCAACAGCAACAAGCATGACACAAGCTCACTAGCATTGAAAAAACCAAACCCTTATTTTGCCTTCCTGTTTTGTATCTGAATTTAAAAACAATAAAATTGTTCTGCAATTATGAATCAAACTAATCTTTAGATTTCAAAGGATATAACTTTTCATGTAGAAAAAATATAATTTCAATTTTTAAAATTTAAAATATTCACTTTCACACAACACCATCATTGTGATACCAAATCAGAAGTGAAAATATTTATATCAAATTATTTATTTCTGTTTGTTTTGCATAACCACTCAGGGCTTCTCTTAGAAATGCAATACACATTATTTTTTCTTAGTTTTGAACTGTGGTATGATGGATAGATGCAGGTACTGTAGTTTTGATGAACCTCAGTTACATCTACAGTATATTAACAATTTCTTACAAAAAGATCCCAATTTTCAATCAGCTTTAGTTTACCTTTTGTACCCAAATGGGAAAGATGAAGACAACATTAAATGTGCTCAAAAAAGGCAGGACAGATAAGGACAGATCCATCTCTTACTGCTAACATTAAAACACTCCCAACTGTCAAGGCTTAAGGGTCATTGTCATGCTGCCTTGTAAGACTATGTTGGTCAACTCAAACTTAACAAGCCCTGGTGGTGCTTAGCCAATTGTGCAAAGCTGTTTTGGCAATCCTGGATATACTGTAGCTCCTTACTAAAAAGGCATCCCTTTTTAAAACAAATAATCAAATTTGTAACTCTGAACATATGTTTCCAGTCTTGTTAGTCAAAAGTTTTTTCTGATTGGATAATGACACTAAAAAGCTCGGTATTATCTTTAAACCCCCCAAAAAGAATGCTGATTCAGTGAAAAGGAATGTTAAAGTAACGTTCCCTATACATTTCCATTGGATGTGGAGCTTTAAATCACATCAGGCTGGATTCATGCTCCCATTGCTTTCGGCCTAAGAACAAATTACAACAAATGTATTTATTTTTCTATTGTTTTTATACAAAGAGGAACAACTACACCACAAAACATAATCAGCTTACCAAGCCACAGTACAATTATTATTCAACAGTAATACAAACCACATTGTGGCTGTAATTATTTCTATGGTTAAAAAAAGAAAAAGATAAAAGTTAAATATTTTCAGATAACCTGTTTCTGGGTTTCAAAGATCCACAGCTGCAGATGTTAGAAATGTTTTAAACGAGAGCTATTTCTAATGAAACCAGGAAATCTAACCTTTTATTTAGAATGGCTAATGCTTAATACATATAACATTACAGTACATTATTTTATACACAATGTATAACCTACAGCCATCATGTCATTCCCTTTTCTCTATTCATAGTTATCCATATATAAAAGATATTAGTATCAAAATGACGCACAGTATACTACTGTTTTAATGGACAGATTACTAATTTTTCAAAGATATTCTATCAGAAAAAGCCCTGATGATACAACATTGAACCTGGAAATAAACTATTTAATCTTACGTAAGATCTTCCATATTTAACATACGTTATGGCACATGCTATATTCCAAAATTTGGAAATGGGCCTAGACTTAACAAAAAGGCAGGAATAAGTAAGCCTAATAGAAAAGCTTTCTTTAAACATGTTATTTTAGTTTTCTACAGATTGCATTGTTGAGTAATGGTACAGATTTTTATCATATTATTGCACCCATTGAACAGGCTTCTTTATTCATTCCTTTGTTACAACAGCACTAAAGTGTTATAACTTAACAAAAAAAAGGCCAGATGTCTGAGATAGATTAATATACATGCTCCAGCTAACACCAAAGCAATGTTTCACTTCCGAAATATGATTTTGTCACAATTGTGAAAAAGTACAGATCAAAGTACAAATGTAGTGATTTACTCCTATCTTTATTACTAATAGCACACACCTTTAAAAAGCATTTTCAGTCATGTTCCCAGAAGCTACCAAGTTCAAATAAGCATTAACAATATGTCTACCCAAGTATACTTGTAATGACAAATATAAAAAGCAATCAGCTAGTTCAGCAATTAGCCATTCTTTTTCACACAAATGATTTAATGCTACCGGCTTAAAGGGATACTCTGGTGCAAAAGAAACCTAATACCTACAGTTCAGCAATATTATGTCATCAGTGATAATCCTGCGCTCCAAAACTCCATGAGGTTATACCATCAATCTCAATAATCAGTCCTCATCCTCCAGAGCCATGGTGATGGTGATGCACCTCACCCATTGCAGTGTCCACGGAGACACTAAAACATTTGGGCTGGGAATGACAGAGAAAAAGTGAAAATAGCCACCAAAATTATGCATTCAAAAAAAAAATAATCCTGGGTCCTCCACCCTTGGTTCTTGAATTCTAAATAGATAACTTTAAATATGGGGTAAGTGTACTGGACAGAAAATGGAAATACCTGAAACACCAAGCACAGTGTTTACAAGAATATTCAGACACTTCCACTGCTTTCACATTTTGCTTGCAGTCATGATACTTTTTAACAGCAATACTTATTTACACAACCTACCCCTCATGTTCAAAGGAAAAACAAAACGAAAAAGGTAAATACATAATTAATATAAAAGAAATATGGAAAAGAATGAATGTGAAAATATCCAAATCCTTTCTGTGCCCTAACAAGCCACACAATTAGCCGAGTGGTCTTTCTTTGGGCCACACATACAGTAAAGTGGTTCTCATGATGTCCAGGATACAAACACCTGTCTTTGTGAGGTTATTTGGTCAGGTAGTGAGATAAATCCATTGAAAAGCACAGATCAGGAGAAGGCAAAAAAAAATATCAAAGACTCTGAATATGCTGGTGGATACAGTCTACTCAATCATCAAGAAATAGAAGCTGCATCTTCCAAACGCTGCCTAGATCAGGCTATCTCTTCAAACAGAGCAACCTGGCAAGGAGCAAAATGTTAAGCGATGCCAATGTGAGACCAAACCTTGAAAGAGTACAGAGTTCAATGGTTGAGATGAGAGGAAACGTGAAAACAATATCAAGAACACTTCACAACTAGCCTGTATTGCAGGGTGACAAGAAGGAAGCCTGTACTAAAAAATATCTCAAAATCTTAAAGCATGCATATAAAAAAGCCCTTGCAAACCAAAAATCATGCAAACATGTGACAAAAGGTGTTGTGGTCAGATATGACCACTAAATCCTGTTGTGCAGTAAATGCATTATTTGTCGCAGACCCAACACAACATCTTTTTTAATTAACACCATCCCTACAGTTAAGCATGCTATGGGGAAGCTTTGCCTCAGCAGGGACTGGAAAGCTTGTTAGAACTGAAGGGAAAATGGAGGAAATAAAGTACAAATAATTGGAGGAAAATATATTTAAATCTGCTAAGGACTTAAAACTGGGGCAAAAATGTATCTTTCAGTAGAACAATGATCTAATGGTACAATAGAGTGGCTTAAGAATAAAGAAGTCTTTGAGTTGCCCAGTCAATATACTGACTTGAATCTTACTGAGAATTTGTGGAAAGACTTGAAAGCTGCTCTCCATTAACAATCCCCAAGCAACCTGATAGAGCTTGAGCAAATCTGTCAGTAAGACTGGGCAAAATTGACAACACAATGTACAAAGTTGATAAAGATTTACTCAAAAAGACATGTGGCCCTAATTGCTGCCAGAGGTCTTTCCAATAAATATTGAGTTCATAGGCTGAATAATTATGCAATCAGCATATTTCAGTTTTTGCTGACATTTACTGTAACTTATAACTTACTGCCTTCAGTTTGAGTATTGAGGTTTTGAATAACATTTTAAAAAGTGAATAATTTTAATTCCACAAAATCATAGGAAGGATATGGCACTATATATTGAAAGCAAGTGCTTTCACACAGGTGTGGCTCATGCATTAATTAAATAACATCTCAGCATCCTTAGGGTCATTTATAAAAATGCTGGAAAGGCGACATTGCCTATTATGGGTAGCATGGCTTGTTGGGGTGCATTTTGCAGAAGCTTTATTGATAAAGCTTTCTGAATCTTCACCAAATGTTGAGGTATTTCTTTCCTGCTGGAAGGAGTTTCTTCCAGGATGAGAATGACTTCTTTGTTTCATTGTCCAGTGGTCTGATGAGCATGACACCAATGGTAGATATTCTGGTATGACATTTCTGACAGCATTTTTTGCCTCTATCAAACAGGCTGCACGTGGTGGCCTAAAGCCCTATTAAGCAACTTTACATTGACTTTAAATATTTTTTGTCTGCAACTTGTAAATTGTATAATGAATAAATAAGATGAATCAATAAATTACTGCCAGCAGCCATATCACCCTGCAACTCAAAATTGGCAACCCACTAAACCCAAGCAGATGTGAGCCTGAACAGTATCTGGATGGGATGGGAGAACTCCTGGGAAAAACTCCTGGTTGCTGCTGGAAGAGGTGTTAGTGGGGCCAGCAGGGGTTCTATGTGGGTCCTATACCCCAGTAAAGTGATGGGGACACTAGATTGTAAAAAGGCACCGTCCTTCGAATGAGATGTAAAACCGAGGTCTTGACTCTCTATGGTCATTAAAAATCCCAGGGCGTTTCTCGAAAAAGAGTAGGGGTATAACCCCGGCATCCTGGCCAAATTTCCAATTGGTCCTTACCAATCACGGCCTCCTAATAATCCCCATCTATGAATTGGCTTCATCACTCTGTTCTCTTTCCCACAAATAGCTGATGTGTGGTGAGTGTTCTGGTGCACTATGGCTGCCGTCGCATCATCCCCATTACCTGTAAAGCGCTTTGAGTGGAATGTACAGAAAAGCGTTGTATAAGTGTAAGCAAATGTTATTAAATATTTTTAGTGGCAGCTGTTTTAGACAACTTAACGTGAGATTACATTGATGTTTTGGAGTCCACTATTATTGTATAATATCATACCATTCTGAACTGTAATCGGGCAAGGTGTACTTTGGATTTTAATTTTTCCCTGTTAAGATGGAGTTCACGGTTACCTCTATATTATATTTGTTGCATTACAAATATGCAAATATCTAATATGCAAATGAATGAAAAAGCAAAAATTAAAATGTTTAAATATATTGCATTTCAGAGACACAATAAGAGGGAACATCAGGTTAATGTAATTGTAAGAGCCTTGGTTTGCACTACCAAAAATGACCCAACTACAGTACCTAATATATCTGCCAGTATCTGGCACCATCACCCAACAGTCATTTCCTCACAGGAATGATGACAGTAAATTTCAACATGTCAGCAGACCATGGTATGCTAAATTGAGGGGTGGCAAAATGATTTACATTCTAACAGGGAGGGTAACATAAGTCAGCATTACACAATAGCACAAAACAATAAAGCAAAAACAAATTCCAAAAGCATTAGACAACCATGCCATGTCTATCAATTTGTGTAATATTTAGCTCTGTTGCTGTGAACAATTTGCACTAAAAAAATAGTAGTTATGCCACTGCATTGTGAACATTGGGAGGTGCAACACTTACAGATGTAGGATCAGAGATATAAAAACATAAAAAACCTACAAAAAGAAGGCCATTATGACCATCTTGCCTATCTGTTTGTAGATAATTGATTAGAGGATCTAACCCAGCCTATTCCTGAAGCAAGCTGGTTTATCAGCTTCTGCAATGTTGTTGGGTACCTTGATCCAGACTCCCATAAACCTTGGTAACATAAAATACCTCCTGCCCTTTGTTTTAGGTGCATTTCCCTTTAGTTTCCATTATTGTTCTGAGTTTTGTATTTCACAGTTGATCCACTGAGTAGACTTTGTCAGTGCCTTTGAGGATTCTAAATACTTAGATCCGGTCTTCTAGTACTTTTCCATGTGCAAGATTAAAAAAGATTGCGTTCTTTGTAGCCTGTCGGAGTATGAAATTCTTTACGATAACTCTGGACTTTTAAAAACACAGCAATATCCTTTTTGTAATTTGATAAGCAGAAATGTACAGTATAATGTTTGTGCTTTGTACAATTTTGCCATCTCTGGATTTAGATTTTACATTTATATATCCTAACATTCTGTTTCTCTCTTTTATTGCTTCCCAAAGATAGTGTAGAAGATGAAATGTTTTGTGAAAAAGGTTGCTTAGTCAGGCTCAGTGTTTCCCATCTTAAATTTATACAGTAGTTTTTCTGCTAACTACCGGTTATAACGCTCTACTCTTGCCTACGACAAATGTTATCTGTCAATAGTTTTGAATTTTGTCTAAATAATTTTATATTTTATTTTGCTGCTTCTACAGTGTTTGCTAATCCTTGTATTTTGGTATAATCTGCAAAGTTGACTAGTTTACTAACTATACCAGAATCTGTATCTTTGGTATTCTGTAAATTATGAAAAGCCCACAAATTATGATAGCCCATTTTGAGTATTCCTCCTTTATCTCTACTCTGATCTATTAAACAAGTTTGCAATGTCTTAATATCTAAATACACCATGTCTTATGCTCTGCACTCTAATAAGAGTTAAGCAAGAATGCCACTGCTGTATATTGAATCTTTAGTTTAGTTTCAATTATTGTTTCTATAACCTTACATGTAATATAAGTAAAACCCAACTGTATATATTGGACTGTTAATATCTGACTAGCTTTTTATGGGTCTGCACAAAATTGGCAATTTTCTAGTCAATGGATATTACCCCTGTCATGAGAGACTGTTGAAAGAGCTTTGTTAATGGCCTATTAATAGCATCTCTTGTTTCCTTAGTTACAATTGGTCATATAAAATCAGGCTCTGGGGATTTGTTTTAAGTGGTTCTAACACCTGTAAAACCTCTACCCCTTCTGTGCAGACTATTTAATATAGAATATTTACTTCACATGAGAAATTTTCTTGACTCCTTTCTTGGTAAACATTTAAGTGAAAACTCCATTTAATTTATTAGCCATTTTACTTTCATTTTCTGTTTTTATACATCTCACTTCATCTTTTAATGATATTTTGCTGTTGTAGTACTGATAAAACATTTATTTTTTTAACCTCCATTGCCAATTGCAACATCATTCTGTCTCTTTTATGGCCTTTTTAATCTTTTTTTGGTTTTTTTGGTAAACTTGTGGTTTGAATTCATTCTACTCAGTTTTTTAACTGGAACTTGTTCTTTTTTAATAGTTTTATTAAGTACACACTCTCTCTGCATATTTTTCCTGATTGATTTAGAGAACTATTTGGCCACTTCTTTATAGCCTTTAACTTACATAAACTTGTGATTAATTTATGCTGTCTTATCTCTTTCTACTTTTCTTGAGCCTTGTTTTTATCATTTCTTATTCCGTTTCCTTATAATTGTAATTTCTTTGTTTTAGACTTTATAGAATCCTTCAAATTATACTGTGATCATAGGTTCCTAACAGTTCTCTCACTCCTTTGTCCTTGATCTGTCTTGATCATTTCAAAAGAGTAAATACAGACATTCCTTTAGGTATGTACACTGACATACTGAGTAAGAAAGGAGCCATAGTCTACCATAATAATTTCAGCTGCTGACATTTTCCCTATCTATGTGATAAAACTAAATGTTACACAATAACCATTTCTTCCTTTAAACATGCTGCACATCCTTGCTTGATTACAGTATATAAGATATCATTCTAATTACTATATGAATCGAGTAGTCTGTAGTATACTCTAACACTATTAACTAATGAAGTTACTGTAGTTGAATTACTGTTTTGTGCTCTTTTAAACAATTCAATGTAATTATAATCACCATTAATCAAATACATTGTCTAGTTTTTTTAGACTCCTCAGCTTATACAGATGATAATTTTGAGAAATATTTTACACATTAGTTTTACGCTTCCTGCAAACATGATGTTTGTGTAGGTTTAGCACATATGTAGCACACAGTATTTTTTAAAATAAAAACACCTTTACAGTAAAAGTCTTATAAACTATTGTATGATTTCTTTTTTTTACTGAATTACCACTGGTTTTCTAAACAAAGTACTGTACAAAGCACATTTACAAAATTTACTTACAAATTGAATAAGGATTAGCTAAGAGGGCCTATTAAAAGTGAAGCCTATCGTTCTTCTAATACATCAAGAGACTTTTTCAATCAATCTGTAAGAGTATGTCATAGGGGAGTCAATTTTGAAACAGATTTTCTTATTTAAAGATACTAGGATACAGTCAAAGCAATGACTCTCACAATTTATTGTTGCCTTTTAGACACCACATGCTACCTAAGCTCTTTAATGTAAGCCTCAAACTGTACACTGGTGCCAAAGGCTATATTTGTGGAATAATAATGAAGAATCTTCATTTGACCTTGTTAACATAAAAAAAACCTTTTGTTCACTTTCATACATTTTCCCAATACTTTATCTCAAATTAATTACTAAACTGGAGATCACTGAAGGAAAAAAGGCACATATGGGTGTATAGTTAACATTGGCATTTTGACAGACTGTAATCATTATGAGTCTTACAAGTAAAAATCTCATTATTATTTTGCTACCTTCAGCTAATAAATAAAATGAGAGGAGTCCATCTAGCTCTTTGGATACTAGTAACTAACTGATCCAAGAGTGACATCCAGCTGTTTCTTAAAAAAGCAAGAGTATCAGTATCAAGTCAATTTTAACTTCACACAGAAAAGTTAAAATAGTGAATATACTGTAGGCAACTATAAAAGAAGCAAGTTGATTTTCTTTCATTCCATCTTAAAGTTTCTAGTCTAATAGATCTTCCCCTTTATGATTAAATACAAAGAATATAACAAATGATTAAGCATTTGGCTGAATGTTGAAAATGAAACAGGCAGACAGATTAAAAAGAGTGGGACTGAAAACTGAATTTTATTACAAAAACATGGCTTGAGCCCTCTTTATGGACAGTTCTTGGTCAACAACCAAACAAATTCCTCAAGGACACCACTGCTCTAAGGGATTATTTTTTACAAGAGATAAGCTCTGTGTAGATAAGGGAGTGATATGTATGCATGTGAAACAGAATCAAGCCATAACAACTGCAAGGGGAATATAATTTGGCTGCTTTATATTTAGCCTTGACACAAGAGGCCAAGGATTGCCAAACTTAAATCCCAAACTACCTTCTCACTCCTTAATTGTTGGCACCATGGTTGCTTGTGCTCTTCCCACGTGTACTGAACAAAAAACTCATTCAATAAAACAGAAAAGGGAATAGAAATCCCTGATAACAGAAGCATTTTTCCCATATTTCACTCAGAAGAGGTCAACCACTTATCATTTGTGCTCCTCAGAAGGCACAAGGAAATATAACAGAATCTCCTGAATTGATGGTATTACACTGAAGGATACTGCATTATCAATTGTTATTCTTAATTACAACAATTATTAAATTATGTGAAAATGGGATCCTGGTGACCCCTCTAAATTTTAATTAAAACCAATTGGAAACATGCAAACAGAAGTGAAATATGCACAAGACTAATGATATACTGTAATTTTAAAAGCAGTCTAGCAGTCTAGGCTTTAAATGCCTAATGAACAAGATTTATTTCCCTGAAATATAAACATAATATGCATTTTATATAATATATAAGAAATGTATTTGATGTATTCTATACATTAAATAAAAGGATGTCTGAATATTTGGAATTCTGGTAGAATTGTTTCAACATTTTATATTTAAAAAATTCAGTCTAGGGAATTTTTCAATTAAAAAAAGATTCAGGATAACAGAAAACACATACTTTCGGCATTATTTTCAATAATTACGCAAGTAAAATAGTGTATTAAACAGAATTATGATTTTACATAAAGGATAAAAATAAGAGAAATAAGTACGTAGGAAAGGATAAAATCGATTTGTGACTGTGCAGTTTTTTCATTTCAGTTATACGTTTACCTAAAAAGAACATTTAACAGTTAACATTTAATTAAAACGAATACTTTAAGTATATTTTTAACAACTATGAAAAGTGTGATAAATTAAACCAATTCCCTGCCCTTGGAGAGCAAAAATGAACACAAACATTCCTTGGTCAAAATCGCATGACTATAAAGTTATAATATTACAAAATATTACCTCCAAGTTCCTTTACATTCAGGATGGCATTCTGGAATGGAACTGCTTTGATGCTAAAACCTGAAATGAGAAGACATAGAAACTGGTTTGTATCTTGTTTCAAAGTTAAAAGCATATAATTAAATTAATGAATAGAATGTGGAACTCTATATACAGTACAACAAGTACATGAATTAATTACAACTATTTAAAACAATTTTTTTAATTACAGCATTTTTGGGGGTTGGCTGGCTAGTATCTAATTATAGATCGCAGCTCAAAATATGATTACATTTTTTTTAAATGCTTTAAAAAAAACAGTTTGTTTTTACAGCATTAGGCTGGCCTCCAAAATGACAATTCCACTTCCTGAACTATGCAATTCTGGGAAAAAGTCAGCTGTAGTGGGACCACAGATTAGGGAAGTGGGATTATATATATATGGAAAAGTAAACAGCTCAGGCTCAAAAACTATTTAAGTTAATTAGCCTTTTAGTATTAATTTTCACTCTGAAATCCCACAAGAAGAATCTTAGACATCTTGACACAATAAGGTTTTTTACCTTCAAATACTTAAAGGCATAATCTAACTGCAACCTCATAGTAAAGCTAGTAAAGATTTAAACATGTAGATGTTTATTTAGATATCATTTTTAGGCTTTTCCGCTGTCCCTGTCCTTTCCTGACTATTGTCCTATTCCCAACTGAACTAAAATTTTGTATTGCATCTTCATTGAAATGAACTGTCAGTACCATAGAATTGCCTTTTTCTGCAGACAGCACTTACAGCTGAGCTTTCAGACTCAACAACAATAATGGAAAATCTTTACCCCCACTGAAAATTAAACTCAGTCTGAACAGGCTTCTTATATAGCCTCAGCAACTGCTGCTGGGGGATTTCCCTAGAACCTGATCACACACATTGCTGTACATCTTAGACTGCTTTTACATAAGACAGTTATATATTGCCCTTCCAAACTTTAAGGGAAAACCCTTAACAGTGGATCAGTCCATCATCAGTGGTGATTACCCATGCAACACGGCACAGCATTGATTCCACTAAATGTTCACAGATGTCTATGGAGATATACTGTATGACCATTCAGCCCACAGCAGTCAAAGCAGCTGCACTCAAGAAGAGTGGAGCAGTTCAGTAACTTTTTGAATTATTTTTCATATTGGTATATTTTTAGCCCCCCAACCACTGCCTCTTAAATCTCAACTTACACGGGAGCTATGTCTGTTGCTCCCTTATACAATACATGTGCACTTATAATCTTGCCTTGTACAGTGAAAAGCATAAAAGGGAAAGTGAAGTAAGATGTGTCACTTTTGCTGTGTACAGTACTGTAGAATATTGTATTTTAGAAAAAAGATAACTGTGAATTAAAAGTACAGAACTTCAGCTTGTATTTCTGGTTATATGTGTGCTTACATATTAAACGATGTTAGAACAACAGTTTAGAACTAGTTAATTAAACAAGTGTAAAGTTAGTATTTGCTTGCATACCCCTTACATGCAATGACTGCATCAAGCATGTGACCAACTGACTTAACCTATCTCTATGAATTGGCTTCATTGCTCTGCTCTCCTCCCCACTGATAGCAGGTGTGTGGTGAGTGTTCTGGCGCACTATGGCTGCCGTCGCATCTTCCAGGTGGATGCTGCAGACTGGTGGTTGTGGAGGGGAGTCCCCATTACCTGTAAAGCGCTTTGAGTGGAGTGTCCAGAAAGCGACACCTGTAAAGCGCTTTATAAGTGTAAGCAATTATTATTATTATTATTATTATTATTATTATTATTATTATTATTATTATTATTATTATTAACCATACTCTTGATGTTCCTTTCAGATGCCTTGCTAACCCATCACTGCAGGGAGTGTTTTTTTTTTGTTTGTGGGATTTTGGGGGTTTCCTCTTCAACAAAATGCATGCTCAATAGGATTCAGATCAGGACACTGACACGGCCAAAAAGTTTCCACTTCTTCCTGATTAACTGTTTGGTTAAGTGTTTGGTATGTTGCAGGGCTCTCTCTAGTTGTAGTATGAATTGCATTTTTGGGACATCGGAAGCCAAGATGTTTCTGTATAATTCAGAATTCAGTCTGCTGCTGTCATCATCAGTTACATGACCAGTGAGCCAGTTCCAGAGGCCAGTTCCACCATGCTTCACAGATGAGGACGTGTGCTTAAGATCACTTAAGATCATTTGCAGTTTTACTTTTTCTCCATACTTTGCCTTTCCATCACTTTCATTAAGGTTAAACTTTGTCTTGTCTGCAAATAAAACTTTGTTCAAGAACTGTTGTGACTCATATTTGTTCTTTTTTTTCAAATTCTAATCTGTCTATGATTACAGAGCTGATGAGAGGTTTGCATCTTGCAGGGTAGTCCTTGTAATTCTCTTGTCAAAGTCTTCAGCACCTAGTGAATTGAGATACCTTCCCACCTGCAACTGTGGAGATAACTGTCTGCAATCTTGTTTGCTTTCAGCTTCACAATTGCTCGCTTTGCCATCATAGACAACACTCTAGTTTTTGTCTTGGATTATGCTTTTTTTCACTCAAGAGTCAGACCCAAAAAGTAAACTCCCAAGGCTGGAACCAAGGCTATATATTCACAGCTTTTTTATGTTCCCACAATTAATGCAACATGGAACAGCTGAGCAATCAGAAACACCTGCAAGCCATTTGTCCTTATATATGAGTTAATCTGAAATGGGGGTATTGAACGCCACAAATGATATCATTCTAACATGGCTAAACATGTATGAAAGTCTGTATTTTTGCCATATATAAATCTTTTGATGTGAAATACAAAGATCATTAGTACAGAGCAAACTTGACAAATTTCACTTCACTGCTTTGAGGCAAATGTAAAGCATTGTGGTATAATTCAAATAAATAATGATTTATAACTATATACATTCAGATAAATAAAAATGTATAATTATAATTATAATATTTAACAATAATTGAAACAATAAAAATATTGAAACAGATCTATTTTAGTGCACACTATACTTTTGTTATGTACTTGACATACATACCTAAGACTCATTCGTGTCTAATTGCCTACAACAATATCAGAACCAACATACATATACTGTACTGCATACTACACACCTTACACAGTGGTCATAATCATATCTGTTTATAGATTATATATCCGTGTGTCTCATGGAAAGTAAGCTGGGGTATGCAAAAAGACAAATTCCTAATGAAATAAATAGTATTTGGCTTATAAAGTGATCTCTTATATCCTTAGCATATCCTTAATGAAGGCATGCCACTTTAAGTTATTCTGTCATATGTTAAGACAGTTCAGTGAATTAATCTTAATTTTAACTAATCATAGTTCCATTTTAAAGTATTCATGGAAGCCAATTTTGTAAACTGGGAGAGGTGCACCCCCAAAATCAACAAAGCCAACTTTGCTGTAATATTGTGTCCACACTTCTTGAGATCTTTAGGTGAATGTTGGCACACAATACTTGTGGGTAGATGTCCTTCTTTTAGCATTATGAATGGAAGAATGTCGATTTGTATTTTGACTTAGCAAGGTTTTTTAAGAAAACCTGATGGGGGGGGGGGGGGGGGGATGGGAGGCAGCACCCCAGCTGACAGTTTAAATGTGTGGCGAGTACCAGTATAATGAAATATACACAATAATTCAAGCAATGATTGTTACGCATGCAATATCCAGGATTTTTTGTAATAAATGTAATACATGTTTACTATGCATTTTAAATATTACAAAATGAACTCATTTATCAGCCTCTGAATATAACTAATACAGTGAGTGGGCAATAAATCCTAATGATCACAGGGCCAATGTTAAAATCTGAAATGGCATGGGAATTGCTTTTAAAACACAGACAAATACAGATAAATATATATATATAACATTTGTCAATATAAAATACTGCACATAGTGTTCTAAATATATCAACAAACTTTACTATATGGTTCTGATAACAGTAAAACATTATCACTAAAATATAAAACATATTTTTAGGTGGAAAAAGAATAGAATTGGAAAAATTAACAAATGCAGTCTTTGGAAGATTTCAAAAGTGAGCTAAATGAAGGAGAAATAAATCTTAAACTCGTATGAAGTGTCACTAATAAAGCTATTATTTCATGATAGGCACATTAGATGCACAAAAAGATTAAATATATATATATATTAGCTATTTTGAATGAACATTAATTGTAAGTACAACATTCCTGTATGACATAGCTTATATAGAATGTTAGCATATTTGTACTAACAAGCGTGATGAACACAATGCTAAAACATTTTAGAACACAGCTCAGGTTTTCTCCCAAATACACATTGCATTTATTAATAATGCAACGTTAAAATGCATTTGCTCACATAACTGAGCAAGTTTGGACTATTCATAAATATGATTACAGTCATTGTATGACCAAGAGCTGCCAGTATCTGACACAGGTGTACCTACAATTTTAATGTCATGATTATCGATGAGCCGCACTATGGAAGTGTGTGCAAAAACATGGATAACAATCTGAGTGTTTAAAATGCATGGTGCTATAAAGTGAATTCTAGATCTCACTTAGTGATGAAAATGCAAGCAGATCAGTCACAGAACATCTACTGACGTACAGTATGTCTAAGAAAAGACGGTCATTTTGGTCATGTAAACACAGTGGTGTGTAGTACTTTTTCTGACAACTTTAGGAGTTGGACCTCTTTTTGATTAACATAAACAAAACAAATGACACACTGAATGTATTTATTTTGACAACAGCTTGATGGCTGTACTATACTTGCTGTTATAGTGACAGTAATGTCTACGTAATCCCCTAATCTTTCACTAGGATAATGCTTACTCCCATAAGGCAAGAGTCACTCAAGAGTTATTATTTCTACTATGTTATCAACGTTCTGGCCTAATGTATCTCTGGATCTTAACCAAAGCAGACTCCTGTGGGATGAGTTAGGCAGGCCCATTTGTCAGCATCAAACACAACCAAATAATGTCGCTGATCTGGAAGTTGTTTTGAAGACTGAACAAAAGAACTTTGCAGTCTCTGTACAACATCTCTCTGTCAGTCTGCTCCATAACATTAATATGCTTATGATGAAGACACCAGTTACTGACTACTTACTGTACATTGTGGTTCCTATTTTAAAAGGGCTAGGGATCAGATAACCCTTGTGTTTTTCAAACTTTCATGATTGCAAATAAAGTCTTATTTTAAGTTTACAAACTATACCTAACTTTACCATTTTAATGTTTGTCATGGGATTATTTATGGTTTTCGGAGTTGTTAAAACTAAAACCTATAAAATGTAAATTTTTCATTTTTTCATGATAAATTCTTTTTTTTTCCATTTGTTCCTTTTGCCGCACATTAATAAGAATGTTAACGAGTATGGAATTTATTTTTGACTTAGAAAACTTTATATAACAATGCTTACATTGATCCTGAAGTTAAGGATATTTATGAAAAATAAACTAATTGAAAACTGGGTAAAAGAGAGGTGAATAAGAAGTCACTGCAGAGGAAACTACATAGAGTGCATTTACAGGAATGAACAGGAGGCACACCTTTATCCAAACAATTGGGTGGAATATGGGTCAAGCTACTCAGCAATGCTGTTGAAGCCAATACCCTGGTATCTTTGAAGAAATGGCTGGATGAGATCTTTGGAACAATTTGGTTCAGTAACTTCTACCAAATGGGCTAGTTAATCCTTACGGCCTCCTCTGGACTCTAATCTTTCTTACACTCTTGCACTCTAAACTAAGATGGCTTGTCATTGGAATACTGTAGCATTCTGCATGCTGACAAAATAAAATCTGCCTCGTGTGTGGTAAAATCTTTTTGTTTTTTAAAACAGAAAGACAAAATTAACTTTTGCATGGTTAAAAGGTGGTATAATGACACACCATCAAATAAATCCATTGATAACTAATTTCTGGTTTTAGCAAGAACTATGAAAGTTATACAAAGCTCCAGGGAAATTCAGCTTTAAAAACAGAGTTGCAAACCTGGTTGTAAAAGTAGTAGTGCTAGGACTGAGTCCTCACAGTGGCCTCACCTGTGGTAGGCACAATATTGTCAGTGCCTTCACTGCAAAGTCTTGAGAGGAGACTTGTCTTGCCAGAGCCTTTCAGTCCTATACAAACCACATCATATTCAGGTCTTGGAGGAGGTGGTCCTTTGCAGCAGAGAGCTCTGAAACACTATAAGGAACAAAAGAAAAACGTTTTCTTTAGAGTGCTTTGGAAAATGTCACAACATTACATAAATTACTATGGGAAAAACATTATTTGACCTGACTATTCCCATTTATTTGCATTTGCACTTTTTTCGCCTATTTTATCTTTGTGCAGTACAGGTATCAACTGACCTGTCACTACATGAATCACAGCCTGTGGCCAGAAAACTGTTGTGAAACATTAAGTATGAAATATTGTGTAAACCATGAATGGTATGTTTAAGAGTCATGTTTAAAGATCATAATCCAGAACTAAAATGAGACCGCTTTTATTGGACAAGAAATAAGAAAGGTCAGTCTGGGCTGTTAGGACATTTTGCCCCCTAGATGATATCTGTTTTGTAGAAGAAACAATGTGTAACTGTGCATTTTAAATAGAAAATTAAAACTTTGGTTTCATTAAGGTCTGCTTTGTGAGTACAGTTATTTTTAAATAACAGTATTTGCAGCAGACCGTATTAAGTCTACTCAAATATATTTAATAAAAGTATTATAGTACTAAAGTTAATTTGTGTGATGTTTTTTTTTTATATTCTCTTCCAGTCACCAAAGAGAACATACTCAAAGAACATGTAACAGGTAATAAATACACAGTTCTTTAGCATTACACCTGAAAAGCAAGGTCGAGGTCCATGCCTCTTCTCAAGAAAATATGCTGTTAAGCTCTTTGACAACCTCCTATGTTCAGATGGTTAATTAAATCTGTGCATAGTTAAAAGTTCATACACTAACAAAAGGGGGAGGCCTACAATGCTTTTATCATAGCAACTCTCAAGCATACAGTAGTAGAAGTCCCTTGAAGGTGTCAGGCAACTCAGGAAATTGAATTTTTCCATGGCTGAAGGAAACTTGAATACAGCAAAGTACCAAGCTCTAACTGTATCGACATGGTAGTGGGCTTATTTAACATAGTTTAATATTTAGGCTTGACAACAGTCTAAAGCACAAAGCTAAGTCAAGAGAAGAATTTCGATAGTGTACAAACTCAATAAAAAAGTGCCAAACCTCCTGACCTGAAAATAACTGAAGACAGGACAGAAGAAATAAACAACAAATATGAATGCAATTAGTTGAATGAAAGGAAAGGGGAAAGCTACCACAGTTACTATTTGACTACCATTGCTGAGTAAACTGTATTTTATTATATATATATATCAAATTATATCAAAATTGTAATCCAAAATACATGAAAGAGAAATAGTCCAGAAACTTTAATTTGAAACATAGCCTCTCTCTGTTAAATGCAGATCCAAAAAGGGGAAAAGTCTGAAAACTTCAAGCAAATAGATTATTGCATAAGCAGAAATAGAAATAGATCTGTCATATAGAGGGCACAACTATGTACAGTACAACAGGAAACAAACATTTGATACCCCCCCCCCCCCCATTATCACAGTTTTAAATGTTATTCAAAAGAAAAATATAAGAAATTATACAATTCCCCATTGAAATCCATATGGAATAAAAAACAAATTAAACGTTTACAATAAACTTATTGTCATTCGAACTATTTCTGAGTCATTAATTTCACAATGTACTCTGCATTCCTGTAAATCCGTAATTTGAATAAATACCTGGCAGTAAACTCCCAATAACTTAGTTCATACTGACATCACTTTTTGGCAGTTTCATTATGCTACTCATCTTTCCCTAATATATGAATTTACCCTTTGTTCCTCATCCCTTGTTTTGTTTTATTTAAAAGGGGGATGAAGCAAATATTAAAACTATTCCTTTTAAGCCAAAAAATATCTGAGTACTTAAAAAACCACGAAGAGGAGCTATTCTTTTTACCCATCATTAATGAAGTGCTTGTAGAATTTCTCCAACATTTGTTGAAAACAAAAGCATGACACAGACTCTCTTCATACCGTCAGACAGGGGTAGGAGACAGAAACAAGGGTAAAAGACTGACATCCACTGCCACTCTTTTTTTCTTCACAATTTATTACTGTAAGCAAAATTCCAGTAATTGTAATCACTACCTTCTTTTCAGCTGTTCTTGCTAATAACAAATGAAGTGTCTCTAGAACCTTTCCAACACTCTCATTTGTTAAGAACAAAAACAAACCATGTCTGATGCAATGCAGCATTTCAATAACTAAAACAAACGGAAGCAATTAACAAGAACATAGAGCTGCACAGTCAGTTCAGGACAGTAGACTTCTTTCTGCATTGTGTTCGGCTTCCTTTGGAACTACAAGCAAGACACAGAAAGAAATCTTCCACCAGTGTTCCATTAATTTTCTCTTTCAGTGGATTTGACAACACAAAGTTATAGCATACCTGAGAAACACAAATTCTGGAGTCCTTAAGATTTGCTTGGATTAAATGTAGGCCTTTTATCAATGCAACGTAGACATTGGTACATTCAAAAGAATCTGAGAGTTTTTCATGGGGGAAATTTATTTATGTAGAAAATGTTAATGGTCATCTTCCCTTTCTGCATTCACCATTTCATCCTGAAAGTAATCCTGATAGAAAGGTGTGGAAGGATATACAGTACAATGAAAGAATTTTAATTTAATTACACAGCAATTTTGCCAACACTTATTTAAAGGTAAGGGAGCATGCTTTCAAATAAAATGCAGGTCAGATCTTTAAAATTTAAAGCTGCTCAGATCTGCAGGACCTTTTTACAGTAACACCAGAAACTGACAGGAGGCATCCATATTGAACTAGGAACTAGTTAACATATTATAACCTAGGATGCTCCTGAAAAGTAACAACTGGTGCAACTGGATGCCATAGAAGACTCCCATTAAAGTCACCAGACAACTCAGACCTGAGGTATTCAGTACAGGTGTCTCTACTATGCCAGCAATATGACTCAACATGAGTGGGCTACGTGACTGCAATTATCAAAATTTTACTTGGTTATTGGCAAAAGGACAAATATTTGATTACTTGTGTCATTTGCAAATGGTAGGGACAAGTGTATATCAATACCAAAAGGTGTGGAAGGCCATTAATGAGAAACTTAGGAGTCAGCAGATTGCGGTCTACAGTAATCTAACCTCAATGCGATGACCATATTTTGAAATTGGGGCTCTACCCTTCGTTACAGTAACACCAGCATCAATATTATCCCTTTATCTTTCAGCTTGAAAAAAATGGTGATGGTTACTCAACTCTTGCGACTTCAGGCTGGATCTGCATCACGTACAGTAACAGCCCACTACATCACCAGAATATACTGTAAACCACTTGAGCACCCGTGGAATAGGTTGGGTCAATGGTTACATTAACATTCTGGTCACCTGTCTGTTATCCAAGACCATCTACTGTAAATACTATGGGTGACAGGGTCATATCCTGTTATGTCCGAAAGCTTTGGAATACTATAACTAAGGATAACAGAGAGTCACCTTTCTTGAACACTATCGAATCAAAACCTTCTCTTTAGAAGGCCGTTTAATTAGCTGGTTTTGTGTCTGCCCCAATGTTTTCCTACTGTAGGCCAAACCCTTATTCTGCAATCTTGCTCTCCTCTTATTGTGAATTTTTTCTGATTGTAAAGCACTTTTGAGAAGCCACTTGTGAAGGTGTTATTCAAAATAAAGTTTATTATTATTGTGAAAAACAGGCCAATTGAATACCACTGCATTCTAACTTCACTGTGTCTCTACCAATACTGTGATCAAGTATACTTAAATAACACATAACATAATAAATAATAATAGGACCAAGTAACAATCTACAATGTTTCATGGAAATACCAACTAAATTTAATGTTATACTTAGCAAGAAAAGACTAAATTTCTTTCTCGATGTCACATTCAGTAACAATAATCCACCCAGGTTATTTTCAGGGTGCAATGACTTGGATTTGACACACAATCACTTCTCCTTCCTTCCACAGAAATTATAGATAACTGAGTGCAATTTAGTCCAGAGTGGAAGTATTGAACTGAAAAAAAACTGATGTGGCAGAGTACATTCATTTTTATTATAGAAATGCTTGCCTGAAGGAAATCGGGGGGTTACACCCATCTACTTAAATCCATCTCAGTTTTTGTAAGTATGGTATTAAAATTTGTTAACAGTCAGGTATAAGGATGTGTAGATTTCAACACCGTGATTTTTAAAATTATTAACAATCTGTATTTTTATAAGCACAGTCATAATTGCCTATGAAGTACTCAAAGGCAGACTTACAGGTTCATTTCAAATCACAAAAGTGTGCTAAAACAATTGGGAAACCAACAAATGGGAGAATACGAATAAGGGTGATTGAGCAAGAATTTCAGGATATCATCAGCGTAAAGTGAAATGAACTGTTGCCACATTATGTGATTATATAAAGGTTCAGCATAAAATAGCCATAAACTGTACAAACAAATCGCAAGTACATTATATTGAAGTTGTAAAGAAACAATTTCTGAAACTTTCTATATACTGTAAAGCCACACTGCACAAACATTTCTGAAATGTGGCTTCAGAGGCTCAATGAATATTACACAGTCCAATCACTCCAAAACACAGGCTTCTTAACATCTGTTTATAATACTCTACCACTGTTACTATAAAGCCCAAATTAGGCATATCTATAAATACACTCCATATAAAAAAAGTCTGTGCTATTCTCTCAAGCCATAATGGTATCGGAAATTGTAAAGTATCTCTTCCATGATCACTATTCTAAAAGTACTTGCAGATTCTCCTGGATCACAGATTTCAGCATACCCTCTGTGATCCCCAGAGGGGCTGCTTGAAAGAGAGACTCATTCAGCTGTTTAGCAAATATCTGTGGGTAAAATCCCAGACTGCAGACTGGCAAGATCACTGTGTTTGCAGCTGAGCTTGTATAAACAGCACACAGGTAAAGAAAGATTAATGGAGATTAGTCTCTCCCTGTAACACAAAAGGAAAAATAAGATACAGTTTTTTTTTGTGTATAACAGTCCGGTGGTGTCCATTTTTAACTTAATTCTTTTCCTTTCAAAAAGCTTTTTAAGCAAGTAGATGACACAAACAGGAATAAAAAGTAAACTTAACTTCATGCAACAGGAAAGTATATCTTTTTCAAGAAAAGAATAACAACACTTTGGATTCATAAGATAGAAGCATAGCATTATATAGACAATTTTGCTGTTCTTTATATTAGGAAAAATTTAAAAAGACTGTTTTTTTTCTCTAATGCAGTAATTCATGTTTTTTATTGAAATATTATGAAGAAGAAGTACAAAATTAATGTGACCAGAGGCAAGAGTGTAATGCCTTTACAGCAAAGACCAAAACCACATGCTCATGGTATGTCAGAGGCTCAGACTGAACACAATGACTTGGACATCTGGTGCTTTATCGACCAACACCAGCATGGTGCATTTTAGCATCACAGAGCTAAAGGTGCCATCCTTCCCATGAAAGATAAACCAGCTCCCAATTTACAGTGTGGGGGGACACAGATTTCACAGCAGTTGTTTCAGAAGAGCAGAGTCAGTGACCTCAATGCCCTGGACAAACTAAGTCCCCTCTGAGGCCAAAATGTCTCTGCCCAGCCTGCTGACAATGTGATTGACGAGGATGCTTCATGAAGAGGCTTGCAAAGAAAAATAAATATTTCTAAAGGTAAAAGCAACATCTAGAAACTTTAAAGAATTTCAGAGTTACTGTGCAATGTCACTCTGAAAAAGGAGGTTACAGCTTTAGCTCTTTAGATCATTCCAGACCCCTGGGAAGTTCACTTAACCCTTTTTAGGTATATAATGAGAAGAAGCTGCAGTTATCATTCCCTATTAATGCTTCATCTCGATCTTTGTAGTGAATACTTGCCTGAAAAATGAGAACAGGAAAATTAAAAAAAACAATGTATGACTGGAACAAAAACCCTTTCCTATTCTTAAAATGATTTGCTAGCAGTGTGTTTAAAAACAGCTGGTTTGTCACTGTAGTTCTATAGCTATTTGCCTCAGAAAAAGCAGGTGATACAACCCTTGCCAAAGCTACTCAATAATAGTTGATTGTGCTAAAATCTTAATTGATTGATTGCTTCTTCATAAATTGGATGCATTTTAATTGTGTTTCTGTAAAAGGCCTCGAGACATTACCTCATTGTTGTTTTTGCAGTTGTAAAGCTGATTAGCTGAAACAAAGCCTTAACAGCATTATAAACAGCTAGCAGCAGACATGAAGCACAGCTGGGACAAATCCACTCCAAAATGCCAGAAGATTAAAAATCAATGCAAGTGGAACCTACATGGAACAATACAGATTTAAGTAAACACCCTATTGTCCCAACAACAGCTCCTTTACAAGTAACAAAGAAAACGAGCATGCAGTAGTACCTTTAAGAGGCTGTTTGTGAGTTGAATGCAATGCCCACCTTTTGGAAAACCACTTAAAAATCAGTAATAATCTAGAAATGTCAGGTCCAATGAGTATATTGATTCTAGAATGGATAGATAAATTATGCAAAGTTCTTTTATTTTAATGAATGAAAAGGATGCAAAGAAAAAAAGAAATTGCTTTAGCAGCAATGTACAGTTTCGTAAGAAATGTGCAGGAATATACTGTATACAAATGAAATAATTGAAGCTCACCACTACTACAGCACAGGGAGGTAAGAATTATATAGATCTGGACTGGCTGACCTGGACTCTCCTAGTCAATCTGCAAGAATATTATAATCCTATCCCCTTTAAATAGAAGACTCATCCTTAATTTATTAATTGGCCTCATAACCGTTGTTGTAACTTCAACAATTAAGGCTTAGCTGGAACAAATAGTTGCAAACAAACAAAATAGAAGATACAGTACATAGTTGTCTACCCCTAAGAATCAAAAATCACATAATCATAGAACCTAAATGGCATTTTTTCATTATCCCAGTCCATTTATGGTACAATACTATTTGTCACTACTGCAACCACTAATACTAGCACTAATGACGATTATGACTACTGACTATTACTAACTAGTACTGTAGTAACTAACTAGACTAGTACTGACTATTACTAAAAGTAAGCAATCCTTTCAATGTGTCTTATAATGAATAACATGTGTTAAATTGTATAATGTTCCAAAGGATTTGTGGGAGATTAATCATGGCCATATGCATACAGTATATCCAAATCATCCTAAAAGCATTTATGGGGAAAAGACTGGATTCCTCCCCAATCATAACACCCACTGTGCCTGATAACAAATGATAGCAGTCAGGCTAGATGAATAAACAGTTTCCTGTGTTTCAAATAATTGAGAGAAAATACAATAGAAAAGGCTTACAACAGGTGCTAAGTGGACTGACAGGCTGGTCAACCTGAAAAATATCAAGAACTGTAGATAAGAGTTCAGATGTAAAGAAACAAAAATAATGTATTAGAGTGTGTGTACTGTACATTGGTACACTGTTGTGTACACTGTCAGTCACTAGTGTTACACTAGACTATAACCACTGATCAGTGTCAAGAAACCATCCATCAGGTTTATCTGCATAATTAAGAGATATTCACCCAAGCCTAGCCAAACATTACTAAGCTTCAACAGAGCAGGTCTACAAGCCTTGCTCCCAGCTTGAGAACATTTCTGGTCACAAACAACATGAATGCAAAATGCTTTTATGAAGAAGTGCAAAAAAGGTCTGGTCTTCTCTATAACTAAACATGAATCCAACTAAGACTGTCAAAACCCATTCTGTCGGCTGTAAGCTGGAGGAAGTATTGTATGTAAAACATAAATGGATAGAAATTAGGATAGGAATTTCTGTCAAGCCTGGTAGTGGCAGCATTATACAGTATTATGGCCGGAAGTGATGTCAACTATACTTTATAGGCATCTGTTAAATTAGTATGCATTTTGTGAACATACACTCAAGTTCACTGACTTAAAACACCCAAGTGTTGGAAAAAGACAGCAAGCAGAAATCTCATAGGCACCATGGTTTTTATTTCATATGTAAACAATGCAAGGTTTATTACTACAACAGATTAAATCAGACACTGATTTCATTTTTAGCTGTTTGCCTGAAATGTGAATGATATCTAAATAGTCATGACACAGCAAATGTGAGAAACCTCAAATTTTTGAATACTTCATTCTGAAATGAGACTACTATAGTTTCAATTACACCAAGAATGCCAAATGTTTAAATGCCAATGCTCAGAGACTCATTTAAAAATGGAATATCTAAATATAATAGTACACATCTGGAAACAGAAGAAATAAGGACTTGTTTAGAACAAAACAGGAATTACTTACAACATTGGCTCTTATCAATGAACAAATTGTGCATTATATATTTTAGGATTTGTTCTTCAATTTACATTTCATCCTTTTAAAGCAATATTCCAAACACAAAAATGTGTTTGCAATACAGAAATATGAACATATTATAAGATCATGTGATATTATAAATGGCTATATTGGTAAACAATGTCACTGGTATTACCTTTTAACCTTTCACTTGGTATCACCTTTGATTAAATGACAAAAATATTTAAAACATACTGTACAATCCACTTATATTATGCATACAATCAAATAAGAAACATACTGAAACAATAACATTTGTTACATTAACTATAAGAATAACTTCAAAGGACAGATCTATAAAATTGCAATATGCATACAATGCAAAAAACTTTTAAAGAAATCCAAAAATAATGGAGAAAATGTACAGTACAGTGACCTACAAAAGCATCCAGCCCCTTCCAATTACATTTTATTTTGTTGAATTTTAAATTATGAGTATACATTTCTTAAATGAATATTTTTCATAAAAACTCAAGTTTGCTTGCTCATATTTACCCACTCATACCAAGGCCAATTAGCCAATTAATCTACAAGTATGTCTTTGGACTGTGGGAGGAAACAAAAGAAAACCCATGTGAACATGGGGAGAACATGCAAACTCCACACAGATAGCACCCAGTCTGAAATTAACCCCAAAACACCAGGGCCCCCGCTCAGTAAGGCATCAATGCTAACCACCGTGCCACCCCCATTTTGCTAAATTAATTCAGGTGTACAATATTATTTAGAAACACTTAGTTGAATGGCGTCTGAGTGTCTTCACATGATTTCAGAATAATAACCCCTTTTTCTGTAAGGTCCCTCAGCCAGGTAGTAAATTTCAAGCAAAGAGTCAATAATGAAAACCAAACAACAAGGGGATGAAGCTACAGAAAGACATAGATCAGGAGATGGTAAAAAATAAAAAAATACAGAATATCCCTTTGTGCTCAGTAAAGTTGATTATTAAGAAGTGGAAGATTTATTGATGTTATGTCAAATGCAAACCCAATGCAGCACATCTTCAAGTCAACACTAATCCTACTCTCAAGCATGATAGTGGCAGCATTATATTATGGAACTCCTTCTTATCAACAGTGACTGGAATGCTAGTTAGGTTTGAGGGGAAAATAGATGGAGCAAAGTACAAGCAAACACAAGAAAGCCTGCTTCAGTCAGATGAAAATCCACCACTTTTCAGAAGGACATTGACCCAAAGCACAAGGCATATATTTAAACTGGAGTGGAGTTAACAGTAAGTGAGAGTTAAGTGGCCAAGGCAAAGTCCCGACTTAAAAAAAAAAAGTACTGTACCAAGACTTGAAAATTGTGGACCATCAGTGATCCCCAACCAACCTGACAGCGTTTGAGTGAGTTTGCAAAAGAGAATGAGCAGCTGAGTTAATGAGTTAGCTGAGCCTAATCCAAAAACACTTGCAGCAGTAATTGCTGCAGAAGGTGCTTGTTGACTATTTTAGTTTTTCGGTTTTTAATTGTTAATCAGCTTTTTCCTGACATTTATCTTCTCTCACACATAGAAGTGCTCACTTTGAGATTATTGATTAAATTGATATAATTTTGATTAAAAATAGTCACTTTAAAAAATGGGTATATAATTTGTAATGCAAACATAATTCTGACTCTAACATAATATGTAATGCATCAAAATGGGACATTATTGAAAGACAGAACACCATATTACCGTTATAATGTGGCTTGTTAGATGTGATCCCTTAGAGTTTTAAAAAGTAGTTTCAGAGAACATGAAGAAAGTTCTCCAGGCTTTGAACATCCAGCTTGTTCCCAAGACTGTATGTGTCATTGTTGCACGGACATTTGTGCTATTTAAAAAACAGCCCACGATGAAAGAAGTTGCTCCTTATCATTTCCCATCATATTCTAGAAAATATGAATAAAAGAGCAAAAGAGAAGAACTGTCTCAAATAATATGTATGAAGACTGCCAAAAATACGTAGGATAGTGCTGGCTGTGATTTGTGAACAAAAACAGCAGTGTCCTTTGTTTCTTATTTTCCCTTTTTCTATTCTCAGTGATGCCAAGATGCCCCTCTTTGCTACTTCTTTACCAAGAAATGTGAAGCAGTTCATTGTGAGTTGAAGCTTCTTGTAGCTCAGCAGTCCACTGATAGGACATCAGCTTATAGCTGGGAAAACGCCTGCTGTCTGGCACTGGACTGAGAGTATTAAGATGTTGGATAGACTAGGCCTGACAGTCAATCCCAGCCTCTCTAGACAGTGCCTGGAGGACAAAAGCCAGCATTTGTCTGCAGAACTCAATCATGACCTTTAAAATGACAGTTCTCTATAGCTGGCTAAACAAAGTAGAAGTTCTGTTGAATGACACGTATGTAATACACACCAGCAACAGTCAAAACACAGATTTAACTCAGCTAAGGTTGAACAAAGGCACGGATGGTGCCTTTATTGAACTTTTTTATGGTTGTTGTTGTTCAAGCTGCTGCTGCAGTTCTGAAGCTATCAAAGAGATGTATACTTAAGAGTTAGTGTGCTGTACAGTTACATAGGACACCACAAACTGGCCTAACTTAAAGGAAGTAATACTTGATAATAATATCAAAATAAGATACTGCATGTTTTGCTTTTTGATCAGTATCACAGAAGAGTGATAAGGGTTCTTCATTCCTAACCAGAGGTTTATGAGTTCAAAACTCACCTCAGCAATGTACTTTACTCATGTTGTTTCAATAAATGTCCTTCTGTATAAATGGGTACTCCCCACTCTATCATTGTAAAAAAAGATTTAATCAATTTACATATCTGAGGAGTGATCAATCCAGGTCCTAGAGTTACAGTCCCAGCAGATAGTTATAAGGATTATCTATAATTGAACAATTTCTCAACACTTAGAACAGCTAGTTTGGGTGACTGAAACAGGTGTGTTCCTGAATTTGTTTAGAGATTATTTGAAATGCAATTCTAACACCCTCTAGAGCTCAAGTACCAATGTTTAGGCATTTCTGACTTAACAAAACAAACTGATTTACTAAATGAATCAAAGTTTTAATGTGTTCCAAACAGCAAATACACTTCAGTGTCAGCTACTATAAAAAAAGCTTCACTAACCCTTCACTAATATTTAACTCACTTATAATTCAGCCTGTACCTCAGATCAACTCATGCACTAAAATGAAGGGGAATGTGGCAAATATTGTTTTGCAATTAATTCACTATTGCCAAGAATTACCTCATTTTAAGCATTATGTGTCCATTTAAATACGTGCTCAAGGGCTGGCATGAAAGAATGCTTGTCAATGGTTTTACCACATGCCCCTGATATCAGAATATCATGAAAGATTTCCCATCATATTCTTCACGACAGCTGTCTTTCATCATGTGATGTGTAGTAAAACGTTTGTGAAATACCGAACGAATTCCTGGTGTTTAACAGTTTATTAATTTGCTGCTTACTTTCAATAATATTTGCTTTATTCTCTAAGCTGAGGAAAGGTGTAACAGAGAAGGAAAACCAAAATGAATGTCAGAATAAAATACAAAATACAGTTGATCACCTTCAACGTCTTGAACAGTTTGGCTCCTGACTACATTTGTGGACAGCTAACACACCTACATATTATTAGCACTCTGGCCTTCTGTCAGTTCCTTTCTGCTGCTCCAAGACTGTTGAATGATCTCATCCCATTTCAGACTTCGCAAGTTAGTCAGCACTTTGAAATCCTCTCTAAAAACTCACTTCTTTTTGTATATGCAATATAAAATAAAGGCTATGATAAATATTAGATTTAATTCCATATTTGAAATAAAACTGCATGTACTCTCCCATGTCAGCTAAAAAATATCTAGTGTACAAAAGGCTAAAATCATAATTTCTATTAAATTTTAACAACTCTGCAGAATAAAACTGAACCACTTTCAACAAAAGTATGCTGAAGAACTAATATCGTGACCTGACAAAAGGTATGTAAATGTTTGTGGCACAGGGCGTAAAGACAAATGCAAATGAGAAGAGGCCTTATGAGTCATATAGCTTGTCAAAAGACTAAATAGTATCACCTTTGGACAACAAAGCTGGCTTGTTCCAGTCTCCCATTGCCCTTTTTGTAAAGTGTTTCCAGCCTTTCATTTGTATGCTGTAGTTCAGGGTTCATTCTTGATTCTATATATGACAGGCCCACACTGTTAATTTTGTCAATATCCTTCTACATCCTGATTCCATACTGGCAATATTTTTTTTCTATTGTGACAGTCAAATTGTACACAATATTCCAAATGAGGTCTTGTTAGTGTATGTTCTCAGTTTATATTATGTATTTCCCACATCGTCATTGCATGTATCTGTAGTACATAATACATGCAAATTGCACACACTGTCAAGTCATTTTATAAACTGAAGCCTGTCAATCTAGGATATTTACTAAGGATTTTCACTTTGTTGCGAAGAGGTATGCACATTTGTGGTTGTACTGATCTCCTAAAACTTCAGCAAACTTGATTTATATATACTTATTTTTGCATATAACTTGTGATAACATTTTTTTCCCTGATCCTTTAATTTTAGGAGTTTTCTTTTTTTCCATGTAAAACTGTGTGTGTGCAATCCATTTGGTCCTCATTTTGAGCATTTGTATTGTTACAGCTAACAATTCATACCTACAGTAAGTAGCATCCACATTTGCACTGATACCAGATTCACACATTAGACAAGTTCTGTGAGTACTCTATGAGAAAATAAACATAACGATCAGTCATTTTTAAGACCCAATGCAGTCTATGTATCATGATACTAAATATATTTACCAAATCAATGCACAGTATTTCCCATGCAATAATGCAGAGGACTGTTATAAACAGTATTGTGTGCAAGTAAAGGCTACATTAACTGTTATCACTAGGCCAATTGTGTTCAGATGATTCCCTCTACAATCATACTGTATATAATGCATTATTTCTATGCTATAACTATAGTAAAAATATAGTTTGATGTAGTTATCTCTCTAATTACCTTGCACACACATGTGTTTGTGTGATTTGGACTTTTATACCAACAGGAAGCTACCTTGATTGTCATACTTTATACAAGAGAACAAATCCTTTTGTCTTTGATTTTTTTCCAGAAATATTGTCTATATGCTCAAAGTTTTTCCACTACATTCACTATTTCATCTACATTTTTAGACTCCGTGAGCTTTGATTTCAACTACTATAGCAGACCAAATGGACCAACCAACGTGGGAGTAAAATCTTCTGTGAATTGTTGCACATTGGGGATAAAATGAATTATGACACTGCCAAACACTTCTCACTACAATGCAGGTCTCCAAGAACAGTAGTAAGAGAACCTACAGCACCACCTATCATTCCATGGTCTATTTTGACTTACATGCAAGAGTAAAAATTAGACAAAATTAGGTAGGTAAATTAGAGAGGTAGGTTCACTTTGATTGACTTTGACTTTTTTTTTTTTGAGAGAAGAGAACATTGAAAAAGCAAACACCTTGCTGCCAATGTGAACAATATAAGAAAACTAGTGTTGACTGATGACACTGTATATGTTTGTACTGTATCTTAATATCCCATGGAGTCACTACCAGCAATCTGCCCTACTTCAGCTTTAACAACATGTTGTTGGCACATATGGGGCTACTGGAAAAAAATGGGGATAGGAAGAAGCTAGTCAAATGTTAGTTTGAGACTAGAAATACAGAATTTCCACAATTCACATCAAATTCCCAACAAATCCATGACAACAGACATAGTATACATCATTTGTATTATCCTATCAAAGTTTGCAACTGAGGGATTTATATGGAATTGGTACAAATCCTAATAAGATATACTGTATAAAGATAAAATTTATTTGTCCTAAGCAGTGAATGATCAAATCATGTGCATTGCTGGAGTACATCTAGTCATACTACAGTTGTCTAGAGCCATGTGTAACAAAGCAATATGTTAAACAAACATGTATGATGCCTATATGTGTCATTTTTAAGTTTCTGAAAATAGGAGACAGCAAAACACCCACTGGAGATCCCTACACTAGGAATGACTGAGAACCTAACAGTGTACTGGAGCAGACTGTTTTGTTATTTAATAACCTCCCTCCTTCTCTGCACAGTAACCACTATAGGCTCCATCCTAACATAGTAGCTGTGACCCTCAGTCCAAGAGAGGCAAGATCAAAGACGGTCTGGGCAGCCTTGGAAAAACATTTCTACTGAGAATGGACGAGATGCCTGTCAAAAGGTGATTCCCACTGAGTGGAGGGCTGGCTCAGGTTACCTCTGGATGCCAACATGAAAGAGCCACAGTAATCAACATACGTTTTTTTTTCTTCAGAATGGGAATAAAATTAGTCAATGAAGTGCTGGTCCCTCTGTTGTCACTAATATGCTTTCCAAGCTGAAACACAGCTTTATCAAAAAAGGATTTTGAGGTTGGGGTTTGCACTGTGCCAAGTTACCTTTGGCGATATAGTGGTACAAAAGTGAAATGAGAAGTTTCATTGTGGTATTTTTAAGGCAGCTCATGTTTCTATGGCTAGCCCACGATCAGAACTGAAGGGTGTGCGGGGAGATGATATTGGCGAAGGAGGGGGGTGGTGCTGTAAATCTTAATGTCACTGACAGGAAGGCTGTTGTGAACCATTACCATAAATCTGACAAACGCTAATTTGATGGGAGGCTGTATCTGTCTGGTCCGAGGCCAGTCTAGACAGTCTATTGAGAAATCCTACAGCGGGACTGTTTGTTCCCAGTAACACCATCTGGATATGGCAATAAGAGGCAACCGGTGGAGTTCACACACGGATCAAAGTGCACAATTTCCATTGCTATTGTGGAGAGTGTGCTTCCAAAAAAAGCTTCAGATTCACTTTCAGTGCATGGAAAACCTCAGCCTTCTTTGAAAACTACAAACTTTGTATAAAGTACATTTTTTCATACTGTACCTGTACATCAACAGCCCAGAAACCACACTGCCAGGATCCTAATTGATCACATTCAGCAAATATTCAAACCTACCTTGATTCATGTACTCAATTTTTATACATTCAACCCTGTAATGCTTTGCAATGTACAGTGTCTGTGACAAATAAACGTGTCTTGTTGGTTCTAATATGAAATTAAATTTGACAGTGACTTCAGAAAATCCTACACTCTTCTCCACAGAGAGTTCAAGTGAGGAGAGTCTGCACTTTATCCGAGCTTTCTGTAAACCACTGATAAGGATACTCAGAACTGTTGGCAGTGACATTTAGTCACTCTGTTTATATACAAGCAGTTAGATGATGAAGCCCTCCAGGATTTCTGCTTTAATACATTTAAAAGATCAGAAGATCATATTAATAAAGATTAAGTAAATTTAATGCGTTCTTCTTAATCCTCAGTTTGAGTACAAATACCTCACTACACTTCCAATTGTTACTACAAACCCTCAGTGCAAACTGACCTATTACATTACCATTGAACATTATATTTTTATCTCACCAGTCCTTACAGTAGATGCTACATCTTTGCTTTGTTTCACGGACACAATATTAGGAACATAATGTATAAGCAAGTGAAAAAACTGATAAAAAGCAACATACTTATCTATTTACAGCAATTTTCAGTCAAAGCTTGGTAGAAGGTATATGTTGCATAATGAGAAAACAACAAACTGCAGAAAAACACAATGCTACTGAAGAATTATGATATAAACAGAAGGTCCTGTAGACTCTAGTCTCCTACCAGTACATAGGGGAAATAGGTCCTGTAGTGCTTCATGAATTGAAAACAAAGCAAAAACATTTATCTGTCTAAAATCTACCCCATGAAAGAATAAAATATATTGATGTTTATTAAAAATTGTGCTTAATTAAGTGGAAAATGGGGGCAGTGAAAGGTAATGGCAAAAAGGGCCACCTACAGGAATGTGCTCCCTTTTTTTCTGAAGGATTCATACACTTTGAGGGCATCCTTTTCACTGTTACTACACATTAGGGGGGAGTAAACCTATTGTGAGACATTTAGGAATATAAATCTTGTAATTGGGTAGGGTGATTAGCTTGAACGTATTAGCATAGCCTGGGTGAAACCTTTAGTTTCCAGCACAATATATTTAAAAAGATGTTTTCCGCACTGAGATAGAGGATCAAAGCCTTAGGGGCCTCCTATTGAACCACCCTGACTAATACAAATGTCAGACTGAGGGGGGAGCTCCCAGCTCTGAGACATGGGGGGCTTCATGACTACATCAGTTATCATACATTTTTATGCAACATCTATTTATCTGAGGTGCCCCTAATTTTTAATAAAAACAAATCTTTGGCCCTCTTTTCCTACTAGTGTGGGAAAATGTCTAAGATAAACACATTTCCATTAGACCCAAATGCTCTGCTTTAATAACCATTTACAGGTCTTTTGTTACAAAAAGATGGAGATTTACTCAAAAATAAATAGTTTTTTCCAGGAACAGAGAATTAGGCTGACAAAGTGGAATGCATTTAATTCCTTTAAACAATTTTTATGCAAATACCCAGCACTCATAACAGCCGGCGTAGGGACCTTTGATTTGTTAATGGATAAAATCCTTCATAGTAGACTGTGTAAACTGGTTTGATATAATTCATTATGTTGTTAATTGTTACATTACACATAAAGTGTTTTAGATCCAATGTGAAAGAAAAACACAGCTTCTGGAAGTTCCTCAATTATATATAAAAATACCACAATTATATAAGGAATCAAATCAATTCAGGCAGAGGATTCCTCTTATGTGGCCAGAACAGTTCTGTCTAGACGCATCTTTTTCATGTCTTTAATCTTCTAAGACTTACAAAAATGGAAAAGTCATTAATAAGAGCAGATGAGCCCTATTCATACAGACACAGAATGTTTCCAAGATTGGAAGGGTACAGCCATGACTTTATTAAGAGTAATGGATGAGAACACCTTCTGCCTTATGTACAGCAGTTGTGTCAATGGCGTACTGAAATAGAGAAAAGCCCGTCCTGGCAGAAATTTTTACTAATCATAGCATTTTAAATGAAATACTAATGTTTGCAATATTAATTTTCAATTATTTTAAACGAATGATAGATTATTACATAATAAAACTAAAATAAACCTTTTAAAATAAAATCCCAGAGACACCACATTTTACAGCCTTTACAGACAAGCAATCAGTGTCAAGGAGGCAAGATTCTGCTTTCTGTTAAGAGTTTAGGTTGAGTCTGGGTTGAAACTGACATTAACAGCTGGCCTACAGAAGTAATTCAGCAAATATTTGCACATCACTGATGACCTTTTTAGGTGGCTGTTACATACTGTATGAACTAGTGCCTACTTAATGATTGCCCTTTACTTGTATCAGTATCTCATAGCACTGGTTGCAGCTTTACAAACGCTGTGCCAGTTTTGATGGAGGAGAAGTGAGGGGTATAACTTGGAGCCATCTGACAAACATGCACGTGTTAAGAGTACAATGGAGTATCCTGTCTGGTGTAATGAGTTTTTGTTTCATCCCAAAACAAAGCCAACACTCCCCCTTAAAAACATTTTAGAAATGGCACAGTAAAGAAAAAAAAATACATGCCACTTTGAAGTGTGGCATGTTGAAAATACTAGTACTTCCCATGCGGCTGAAAGTGCTAGCCCCTCAACTGCATACTGTACATGAAAGCAGATATACAGTACATATTGGCATCCTATATCTGGAATAACTTTACATGCTATATAAATAATGTTAATTACAACTTTAACAGTTAAATGTTAACATACTTTAACAGCAACACTCTGACAGTACAGTAACTTAATAACTGATTTTTAAACTATTTTTATCCAACAATATTTATTCTTAGAAGTTAAGATGGAGAGGTAATTCTGAATAAATAAATACGAACAAGCAACTGACATTAAGCTATCAGAATTGATATCCTTATAGAATCTAAGGTGAGCTCCATTTCTTTTATCATTTTTCTGTCAGTATTAGAGTTGACATAAAATTCTGGAGTTGTCTTACAGAGCTTTAAATGACTTTGCTTCTTTGTACTTAAATGAATTGTCAGAAACAGTCTCCAGCTGTTCTCTCCTTATGCTCGACTGATAAAGGTCTACTGACTGCATCCCAAATATACAGCCTAAATTACACAGCTTTGGAACATTCTGTCCCAATATATACACTACTTGTACTTCATTCTCTCATTTATAATGCAAAAAAAGAAGTTGGTAAAAATGGGTACTGCTTTTTTTCGCACTCATGTCCTCACCACATCACTTATTTTTTTTAATGATGGCAGGTATGTAGGTCTTTAAACACAGCATTTGTATTCTGATTAGAAACTTATTAGCGTTTGTATCTAGCTGATGCAGTTTTTCAAATCAATATACATTTACAGACTGATCCACTCCACCTGTGATTTGAATTTGCAACTTTTCAACTGAATTTACATGATTAAACGGACATAAGAACTAATTTTCTTTTGTTATGTTTAACATTTGGCACTGTCTATTCAAGTGTGCACTGGAGTAAAAAGGTTCAGCACCACTAGCATTGCATGGAGATATCTTTCTACTGTTAATGCACGCAAAAAAAAAGTTCTATCAACAGCTTGGTATCATGACATCAATTTTATATTTAAATGCTTACAGCAATAATGGAACAGGTATCACAGCTGCCATCTCCCAATGGTGAACAACTACGGTTGGGTTATATATTGCTGTATGAATTTCCAGTTAAAATAAGAAGAATGCATAGACTCTCCTAGCATGAATCATACAAATAACCTTAAAAACATTGTGTAGAAAAACTATGGATCTTTTAAAGCAGTGTGGTTAAAGATTTCTTTTCAATTAAAATATTTAAGATGTTTCCAAGCATAACCGACACTAAAATTAAAGGTTATATTAATGTTCCACTTATGGTAAAAGAGCATACACTTCCGCTCCATGGTTTGAATTCCTAAATCTTACCTAGTTACAACCCCCATAAATAATCACACAAGAGAAAAAAGGGGACACGTGCAATAATGGAGGCAACCCTAAACTGGGTGAAAATAAAGCATGTATGACTAAGATGTGCACCATTAAAACCAGTCCTTAAAACACTGATAACATCCTATTTCACCATTAAAATTCCTCACGTATTTCTTTTCACGTAGAAAATGGTTCCTTCTGCTCACCTTCCTTCTAAAAAATGGCTAATAAATAAATGCATAACATTGATGCTGGAAAAGGTAGAAAATCTGTCTGGGATTTAGTAGAGAGGCATTGTGCATGTAACTATGAAAGTAGTCGATTAAGAGTAGGAAGAAGGATGGTAATGTCTTATAATAAGAACCTTGTTATGCAATAGGATATGGTTTGTTCTGTGGTAGGGTTTGGATGAATGACAGACCTTTATGTAGTGCCCTTTTAAGGTATTACTGCACATAGTAGCCTCTATAATGTATCTCGCCTTTGAAAATTGCACAGTTGTATAACCAAAATTATAAATAATTTGTTAAATTAATAAAATTCAATATTGTTATGATTTGGTATTTTAATATGTATTCGAATTTAATTAAAATTATTTTTTAATAAAGTCACATTTTTTTAAGTTGAAATAACTATTCATATAGAATATGAATTTTCATCATGCAATACTGCAGTATATTAAAACATTAAAAATCTCAGCTGACACAATTATATGATTGTATATATGATTGATGGAAGAGAACACTTTCAACATGCAGCTGTGAAAATCCCCAAAAAGATCACAGATAAAGAACAAAGTAATCTAAAACAGTGTCATTTGGCTCCTTGAAAGGAATATATGATTCAGTCTACCTGCAATTGTCTTTTCTTCTATATAAGCTTTGGAATTTTTCACTGAATCACTGAAACTCATGGAAAAATTTAAATACCCAAATACATGCTGTACATTTGCATCATTAACATCAACAATTCTGATGTCAATCACTGTGGCTCTATTTGCCTGATTAACATAAACCTTATCCCTTAATTTGTAATTTGGCTTAAGCCAGCCTTTAAATTTTGTTTTCCCCCGATATGTACTGTACTGGATTACACACAAGTTAAAGGTTCCCATACACTGCAGACTGGTATCCACAACTGTACATCATAAAGTTTTATTTTTATTTTAAAAAACATTCAGTGTTTCACTTTGCTCAATGTGAAAAGCACAGATTCATTTCAATGCACATTGCTCCTTTTCCCTCCTCCTAAGTAATCAGGCACTCTGAAATAAAGAGGTAAGCTGTGGTCATGTGTTTTCAGTGCCAGCACTGAGGAGGTCCTAATGAAGCATAACATCTACAGAAGGGGCAGACTGAGGGCAGCAGCACTCAATTCACTTAACCTCGGCTTGGACTGGACCCAGGTCCTACTATTGAGATGAGGGTTAAGGCAGTAATCGGGGAACTAGCAGATCTCCACAGTACATCCAGATTTTTGTTTTTATTATGTTTTAGGTAAAGACACAGAAAAAAATATATAATACCAAGAAGACATCTAGAATATGTGCAGATGCAGAAATAAATAAAAATGGGATGAAGTGCAAACTAAAACATATAGATTTAATTTCTATACATTGTACAGAGCTTTTGGAAAATTATATGGAATAATATAAACTATGTTTCGTGATTAAAAGAAATACTTTCTTGGACTTGGCACATTAATATATTATAGTATTTAAATAACCTAAAGAACATTACACAATATAAACATCAGACTGTGAGATAAAAACACATCTTTGCGTTTCACTTTCAATCTTGTGAAAGCCACGTTATCAATGCATAGTAAACATATTGTGTTGGGTGTTTTTTTTCATTTACATTGTATAGAGTCACACAAATGGGCATAAAATGATTCAAACATAAAATATTTTAAAAGTCTGTAAACTGCAAGGTTGCTTCAAAACAAACATTTGCTTTCTTTTTGCAATAGACTCATTAAACACAATTTTACATGAATGCACGATGCATTAAATAGAAAGGTTTTCATTACCCCTCTCAAAACTCTATTGCCAAATAAACACTGTACTAACAATGCTAAACAAATGCCACATTTTCTAACTGTAGAATACTTAGATTTTTTTACAGTTAGCATCAACTTTACCTTTGCTACACAAAACTCAAGACAAGACTTTCCAATGTTATGTCACCGTTACGTCCGTCGAAACTTAGAAGACATTTCTGAATGTGGCAGTGAAGCATCTATGACTTGTAAATGAAAAACTCAAAGAGATTTCTGTGGGCACCAAATCAACTAATAACCAACAGAAAATAAAAAGAATTAATAGTTAAATATAACTTGTTTTGTAGTAGTAATTAAGGATACACAACATTATGCTTTTGTAGTGTAATTTATATAAATTGTCTCTCAGCAATTGCATTTTGAGCAGTTAAAAGTGAATTTCTGAAGAAATCAATGATAAAATATTAATCAAAGTATCAATTATAACATATAAAATTGTCAGTTACCTCATATTTTATACTTATTTTTTACTGTATATGAATTTGACTATTCTGATTAAACGAACCTGAATAATTAAAGAAAAATATGTAAATACCAAAACAGCATGATCAAACTTTAAGTTCAAGTTTCTGCTTTTATTCTACTTTTATTCAAGACTTCAAGATTTTGTTCATACTGTTGTTAACTATAACTAAAAGTTTATATAGGTAAAGGAAAAGATGGGTATCTACAATTTTCAAAATTTTTCAATTAAATGTAGCTTCACCCATACTTTTACTTTAGAAATTATTGCATATACATATACTAAAGCCGAAAAAAACTATTTAAAACTAAAACACATCCACAAGTGACCCTCTTAAAATGATAAAACTGTTTTTGAGGCGGGTGCTACTGATATCCTATTCTACTGAACAGACATATGCTGATTAACATTTGTCATCAACTGGGTTGGTAATCAAGTGTTAAAATCTAGGGTCTAGTGTTAAAATCAAAGGCTAGTAGCATGTGTGGGCAGCACTGTAAGTAAAACAAGCTGTATATTGGTGACACGTGCTTTGCAACAGGTTGCAGATGATGTCTTTTTGGATTCCGTCTCATTCATCGTGTAGACCATGGACAAGCATGTGGCTTTTCACTGGTCTCTTAGTCCCATTTGTCACACTGACCCTGCTCATCACTGAAATGTTCAGTAGGTTTACGGTCTGGTAAGTTTGGCATTCATGGCATAATTATCACATTCTCAACTCGCAAGAAAGTTATTGCGACTCAAGCAGCATGAGGACGTGCATTGTCCTGCTGGAATCTGTTCACATGAGGATGAGCCTGCAGGAAGGGCAACATGTTATCTTTCAACACTCCATCAATGTATCGTCAGGAAGTCATGTTACCATAAATCACTACAAGTAGATTTCTGAGAGGTGTCACAATTCCCATTCTCCTAAATCATGGCCAGTCATTACCAGACTATTTAGCATGTCACGTTAGAAACTGCTGGCAGTGAATAACCTGGATGGCAATGACTCACTCCAGCTTCAAACATGCCAGTCCTGTCCTCTTGGCAGTAAAATGCAATGCTTCCTTTCTGTATTTTCTAAATACATTGGGTTCAAATTGACCAAATGTTCAAATGTATTCATACCTCACAAAAATCCATCTATCCATTCATTTTCTAAACACCAGGGCCCATCTTGGCAAACAACTGGTGCAAGGAGGGGTAATCCTTGGATGGGATGCCAGTCCACCACAGGGCACACAGAGACGCACACACGCAAACAGTCATACCTGGGCCAATTTTCCCAGAAGCCAGTTAACCTACCAGTACTTCTTGGAACTTTGGGTGGAAACCGGAACAACTGGAGGAAACACAAATTCAAACTACATTCAAACTCAACATAGATAGCACTCAAATTCAGGAATTGAACCCAGGACACTAGATCTGCAAGGCAGCAATGCTAACCACTGCGTCCATGTGCTACTCCCTTACAAATATGTTAAAAATCTATACAAGTCAATTTCATCTAATGTTTTACCAGTAGTAAAAACATCTAATGTTTTACCAATAGTAGTAATTTTACTGGTAGTTTAATAAAAGTTAACAAAAGTTTCAAAGTTCATAGAAATACCTGGAAGTCACATTTAATTGCCACAGAGTATTAAGGAAGGCTGAATACTGAAGCAAAGCAATTCCTTAGCAAATCCAGTGACGAATATTAAAAGAAAACCAAACTTTAAAAGATAAATGTGTTTCAATGTGTCTATCATCAAGAAGATTGGGGCTAAAACATGACTGCTACACCAGCAGGAATAGGACCATGATTAGGACAGTTTTACCCATATGTGTGGTCAGAAAAATGGTTTAGGTGGCTATCCCAAAAGGATTTCCTGGAAGCAGAAGAACCAAACAAATTTCTGTAAACTAAGGAATTCATTCTGCTGCTCCTATAATTAGTTACATCATTAATCAGGATAAGTGATCCAGTTCCAGATGCAAGCCCAGACATGCCCAGGCCATGACCATGCTTCAGAATTTACTTAGAAGTATATAGATAAGGCAGGAGAGGTTTTGGAATTGATTTAAAGGTTTAAGTCTGGAGAAAGGAAATAATTTCAGATGCTGCAAAGAATAACACCTCATCTGTGAAACATGATGAATGTAATGTCATGCTTGGCTGTCTCTAGAACTGGCTCAATCATCTGTATTGAGGATGTAATTAATGATGGCAGCAGCAGAATGAATTCTCAGGTTTACAGAAACATCTTGTCTCATTACGTAGAAGCAAATTATTCCACACGTACTGAACAGCCTCTCCCCAGGCAGCATGACTCAAAACATACATCCAATTCAACCAAGAATGAATTCAGGAGAAAAAATGTGGAATAGCTTAGTATGTCAATGTACAGATTCAAATCCAATTGAACATGCATTTAAACTGAAAAAAAATCAAATGGAACACCCCAAGAACATGCACATCCTCAGAGTGGTTACAGGAAAGGCTTTGCAAAGCATCTGATTTGACTACATGAAACATTTTGTGATCTCAGATGGTTGCAGACTTCATGCAGTTATTATTTCAAAGGGATATGCAACTAAATACTGAATTATACATTTTGAAATGTACTTAAATCAAACATGTCCCAATACTTATGGTCACTTGAAATCACTGGGTTAAACATAAGGTGTAGTTTTGTTCTAATATGATCTAAAGTGTACATGGATTTAACAAAAAATAAAAGGCATACTACACTTTATTGTGTATAGTGTACATCATTCCTATTAAACTGATGATTGCAAGTACAAATTACTTGACCGTAAAGCAAAAAGAACAGTTTTGAATTTGCTGTACCAATGCTTTTGAAGGGAACTGTATAAACTAAGAAAGGTTGATAAAAATGCAATAAAATGGAAGAACACTGCAGTAATAAATATATTAGAGAAAACTACAGTCTTACAGTAATTGCACATCAGATATCAATTTACAAGATAAAAAATACAGGTTACAATACCAACAGTTCAGCAGGTCCTTTAAACAATTAAAAATACTACTGATGAAAAGTCAACAGTTTAGATCCTGATGTTGCTGTTAATGTAAAGGGAGCTGGAAAAAATAATATGCTGTAAATCACAGTGTGCAACAGGAGGTTAATATTCTGCTGAGAATAATTCCAATAACTAAAGTTTTTTCTGTAATTATACTATTATATCATTTACAACATTCAAATAATTTTCAAACATTATCTGACAGTTGGAGTTTAATAAATTCCAGAAAAATAACTTTAAATGCACACAAAGTACTGAACACCTACTTTCAATGCCTTTTTAAAAAAAAAGCAATCTAAAATATTAACAATTCAGCAAAATGAACCATTAGGTTTACCAAAGGTTCTCAACCTTCAAAGCTAACACTTCATACTTCAAAACTGGGTGTACACACAAAGAGAAAAAAAAATCTAAATTAACAGCACACTCACTCTTTGCTTTGAATAGCTAAAGCTAAAAAATGAAATCTGAAAGAACGTGTCACTCCAAATGCTGGGTGTGACCCACTGCAGACGTAAAGCATGATGGTATTTCACTGTAAGACGTAGCTTTGGGTGTTTAAATGCTTGGGTGGTTCATGGTTTTCAAACTATTTTAGAGTTCAGCCCCAAGTTTCATTCTACACAGTGACGTTCACCCTGACAACCTGTGTTTCCACCCACCACACCTGCAGCATGTGTGATTATGAAACCTTTAGCTCAGACAAAATATTAAAAGCAACGATTAGAACTGCAATTAAGTCAATGGGCGTTGTAACACATAAAGGTTAACTAGTCATATTTTAAGACATGGATTCATGAATAAAATATGCAGTAATTAATTCAAAAATGTCTATAGAAAAATGATAGGCAACAATCCAAATTAAGATGCTTCACCTTGTACAATCTGTTTACAGTAGCCTCATACACATGAGATTTCACATATGAAACTTATCAAGAAGACTGTTTAAAATTAGAAAACTGAAAATAGTTTTGAAGGCTTCCAATCAAGTCTCAGCCTACCAAATTTGGCTTTAATCAGCAAATTGCATTTTTCTATAGGACTAGTTTACACTATGGGCCACATTTCATCAAGCTAATGATGACCCCATGTGGGCATAAAAGGAATTGCTACAATGTATAATTGTCATATCTGAAGCAGGTTTGGGTGTGATAAAACTTGAAAAGAGTCAATTCAATCAATACACTATTATACATGTAGTATGAACTTTGAGAAAAACACAACAAACAGACAGCACTCATTGACAAAAGAACAAAATGATAGTCAGGCAGCCAACTTGACTCATCCAGGGACCTTGTTTCACTATATTGCAACTGCCATGTTTAGAATTATCCCTACGTTAAGATTACAGGGTGCACATTGTAAAGCATGTGCTGACCCAGTGTTAGCATGAAAACTATCACAGCAACTTGAAAGATGCAACATTTGGACAGACTTTCTTGGGAGGAAACACATTTTTATGAAAATTTGTAATGACTCATATAACCCACTATAACTGTTCCGTAAGACGTTTTTGGCTACCAAGTCTCTGAAAATAAACATTTTCAAAAGTGGGATGAAAAACTCCTTATTAATTTATATAGGCTTCAACTACTTAAGCATCTAGAAATTATTACAATTGTCATAGAGACCTATTACTTGAAGTCCAATAACTGTAATTAAAAGTTTTCAGATATGAATTATTGCTTAAGAACTGAGCCCACTTGAAACTTGAACCAAACAGCCTCTTCATATGTTAAGGTGAATTACAGTGCCCACCACCACTATGATGTTCCACATTACATAATACTTGGAATCTTTATGCTTTTCATTTTTTTAATTTTGCTTACATTTTTCTGTAAAGAACAATCACGTCATAAAGTAATATACATTTAAATAGTACTGTTATTAACAGAAATTAGTACTAAGTAGTTCACCCGTTCCCATACATATAGATGGCCACAAGCACATAGCAGTAGTTCCATAAATTCTATACTGTACATTGTCACACATACACTATCATTAAACGAACATTTTGTAAGAAAATTAAAGAAAACTTACACTTTAGTATTTCTTGGTTAACAATTTTTTTTCCACAAAAGTTTCCAGTTACACGGTTCAGAAAGGTCTATGGATAACTTGACAATTCATAAACTGTTTTTATACTGTAAATGTTGCCAGTGTCTTTCAGAAAATTGTGCCTATTCGATCATTTATGTCTCAGTGCCAGTGGTTAGATCATAAATGTAATAAGTGCAGCATTTAAAGCTAATTTAAAAAAAGAACACCCTTTAAAAATATCTTGTTTAAATTCAAGTTTTATTTCTTTTTTTTTTTAGCAGAAGAACTGAAAAATAGCAGTCTTACATACCTAATAAGTATGTAGAGTAAACATACTTATTATGTTTAAAAGCTTAAAATAGATGCCCTCAAGCACAATCCACCCACATCCACTATTAGATCCACCTAAAGGTTGCCGGTATTAAGGAAACAATTATCTTCAAAAGGTTGAAACATATTATAACCATAACGTCACCCAAGATAATCAATCCAATGAGTCATTAATAAACAAATCCTGCAGCACGCACTGCTTTTGTGTTCTGAATGTTGAAAAAGTTGGTAATCAACAGACTCCATCTCTTGGTAAATGAGAAAACTGCAGCATCACACAACTAACTGCTATTTTGCACAGTAGGTTTCAGAGAGAATTTTTAAAAAGAGGGAAGGTGTGCATTTTTGAGGCTACAATATAAAATATTTAAGCAGAATACATTCACAAATTTGCAGTTTCAATATGGAAAACAGACTTGTTCGATACTAGAGCAGTATTTCTACATCTTTAACGCACAAGCACTGCACAAATGGAGCAGCACTGCCATCTATAGGTTATATATGTGTTTTTGCATCTACAACCACACAAAATCACCACCAATCCAGTAAGATGTTTTTCTATTATATTTAATAATTGCACAAATATAGTGCTTTTCATTCCAAAGGATCCCAAATATGTACTAAAAGACTTAAATTAGACCAAAATAATATTTATTTTACACCATGTTTCTAACATAGCAAAGCCCTATGCATTAAGATGAAGCTGGCTAAGGTTGGGGTTATCTGATGAATCCCACATCTATATCTGCAGGTAGAGAAACTAAATACAGAAGGAGTAATGCTGGTGCCAAAGCTATGATATGGGGGGCAGGCACGCCATTTTAGCCATCTCTTTGTTTTGATTGAAATGCACAGCATTACTGATATATGAGATATCATTCTAGTTCCTTTTGATTTACATCTGAGATTAATATTATTCTTGTTATTCTTGTCTGTTCCTAATGTTAATCTCAACCAAGATCTTAACCAAGCAACTGTAGGGCAAACTGGTTAGATGCAGGCAAATACTGTTTATCAACCCTGCTATTTTATAAATATTTACTTATATTAATAATTTATTGTTAAGTAATTGGGTGACTGAAGGAAGATCTCTGTGTGATTCTTTTTTCACTGTATACTGATGTTCAAGCTAATAGCAAACACCAATTACTGATGCTTTAGGTAGCAGTATCTGACTTGAACACATGTGGCCACCCTCATAACACATCAATTCCAAGTTTCCATGTAACAATCTTATTCACAAATAATGAGGTTTTGTCAAAATCAAATTCTATATCATAAAATTATACTATGTTAATAACAGAGTCATGTCATCCTAGGCTTATCTGGGGCTGTCTTTCTAATGTATTTCAGCCGAGACCAAATTGAGCACTCTGTTGCCTTTGGAAGAGAACATTCACAAAGTCAAACCCAGACATGCCACCGTGGAATTGTAACATATGTATTATCTTTTTATTAAAATCTTATTTTATTTGACAAATGAAATAAAACCATGTCCAAATACTAGTTAACATTGAGATTGCATCTGAAAACCTGTAAATTCATTTAGCATTTTAAGGACCTTTGTAACATATAAACTTATAATATGTCCTTTTTAAAACACAATTAAAACAGAAACAGATATAATAATATAGAAACTATCACACAAATTATTATCTAAAAGCTAAAGTTCAGCATTGTTGTGATCAATCTATCACTTCTAATACATATATTGGTCTACCCATATCCTTTATAAATGGTGAATACGAGAAGAAAATCTCTTTGAGATAGTTGATGTAGGGTGGAGCAGTGGCTCTGTGGCTAAGGATCTGTACCTGTGCCTGGAAGGTTGCCGGTTCAAATCCCACGGCAGGCAGAGGAATCGTACTCCATTGGGCCCCTGAGCAAGACCCTTAACCCCAGCTGCTCCAGGGGCACTGTACAATGGCTGACCCTGTGCTCTGACCCCAAGCTTCTCTCCCTGTTTGTACAGTATGTCTCATGGGGTTTGTGAAAAGACAAATTCCTAATGCAAGAAATTGTATATGGCTAATAAAGTGATCTTATCTTGATGTACTTTCACAAGAAACCATTAGGTGGAGCAAGAACAGTTTTTATAAAAATGATTCATGCAGCCTAACAAAAGCTGTACTTCCTAATTAAAGTTCTATGATGAAGTGTTAAATGTGCATTCCCGTAATTACCTGTACCTTACAGTTTGACTGTCTTGGTTCTTTAATATTTTATTGACAGACTGTATTATCATGAAGACTGCATGATTTCTTTTTATTTAACAGGTTTTTTTATTAATAAATATTTCCAATAGATTTCAGGAAATTCAGGAAATTTGCAAATGAAACATTTAATGGATCCATCAAAGAAAATGAAGTCTGCAAACAAGAGGAGGCAATTTGTTCCATCTAGACTGTGTGATTGAAATCAACCACTGTACTGTAAATATCAGTAGCATTTGAATGCTGTCATTTTTGACATTTTTAACGAACCCAGTACATATATAATTTTTGGTTCACAGAAAAAGTAAGTAATAATGGCCATTTTAAAATTACTTTTAGAATAACACTCTAGAAAGTTTTTCAAAACATTATCATCATCCATTGAAAAGCACTAAATAAAAATCTGAAAGTGAAAAGATAAAAAATAAAATAAGTTACACGTGAGCTTTATCCAGATGCATGAATGTCTTAAGCCTTTAAAAAACGAACACAGCTTAAGAATATTTTAAATCTATTACAATGCATGATTTTGTATTGACCCCAATATACTTTTACATGTATATATCATTGGTAAAATCTATTTCAGAGGGACTTTGATTATTGTTTTTTAATGTGTCAACATTAAATCACACTTTTGTATTTCAAATTCAGGTAAACGTTTAATGGTACATAAATTGTAGGTCTGGCTTTAAATACTATAAATTCATCATTTTTGGGAATATAGATACATACCAAATCAATTCAAATCTTATTGGTTTGCAGTTTATGAAACAAGCCATATAATAAAATGTAGTCAATAAAATAATTAAGCCATTCACTTTGAAAGTCAATATATAACTGAGGGCAGTGCAGAATTTAGTACTAATTTACATTATAAGAAGAGACTGTTAAAGAGAAAGTAAGCCTTTTTTTCTGAAATCCTTTTTATACATGTAAACATCTTCAGGCCAGGTATAACCAACTTCCAGACATCATAATAACGTCACTAATACAAATATAGTTAAAATATCAATTGAAAGCATTGACTTAATGAAAGACAGACTTATAAACGTCTTTGGAAATTGATGTCTGAAGCAATTAATTCCTAAAACCACAAGACACTTTTATCAGGTCACACCTAACAGGAGTTCTTTCCATGCTTCAGACTGAAACGAGAATGTGCCAGACTCAAGCCACACAAGAAATAGTGAGTGAATAAATCCCTAATAAGTATAATAGCAGTACATCATCTGAAACAGTCTGATTGGCCTTAATGCCCTATCAAGGTTAGCTTGCCTTACTACAGAAAGATCTAGACAGTAAGGATTTAAAACATTTGTTACCATAGCAAAAGATTTATAAACCACAACTGTTATGTATCTTCCTTAAGAAACTAAATAAAAAAGACTTTAAAAAAAAGGATAATCTTTTTGTTAGTTACGAACTGTACTTGTACAGAAGTAATTCAATGTGCAGAAAAAAAGGTTAATAAAATAGCTTGAATAACTATTCCATAGGTTCTTTCCGAACTTCCTGCCAGTATGTTTTTAATAAATGACAGTTGCAGTGCATTAAAGTTTTTATGAGGGCCGACTATGTTTTGGCTTGCTAGTTATGAAACAGCAGTTTCATTACTCCTCACCATCATGCCTAGATCATACCCAGGCAAATCGTATTCCTGCTGTAACTGCATTCTCTGAAAAATAGTTAATATGCATATGCTGCAATTTTTGTGGAACCAGGTGGGGTGGTGGAGGGGGGAGGGGGCTCAGCTTGGGCAATCGGCATGACCATACTTAGAAGGTGCTTTATAAGGAGACTGCAGCACAGCAGGGAAAATCAATTCCAGCAGGTTTCCTCCCCATGGCCAAGGCCAGTGTAGAGGCTCCTATAGTTTCCCAGTTGCCCTGGCAACTTAATGTGATCAGGCTCTCAGCCAGTGGTCTGCTGGACAAATAAATCGTTCTGCACACTGTACAATGCTTCGTTTTTCACAGTGCACTACAGGCAACCATTTATCCTTGCATGAATAGAGAACTCATCCCTCACAAATGTTACTCTTTCATGCGTACTGCAGTGTAGAAATACTATACAAAGAAAAGTTCTGTTTTGTTTCTGACTGGTCAACAGGTGAGGACATGTTTATTTTGCTTAAAGTTACTGTTAAGTGAATATGTAGAAAACACAATGCCTTTTCAACCTACTAATTGCTAGTTACCACGTCCTGAGTGTATACTTAAAAACAAAAATATCCTCTCTCAGTGGTGAAAACACCCTACAACATGTAAGAAATGACAATGAAGACAATCTGTTATTCCAAGAAAAGACAATATTTACTCCTAAATGATGTCTTCAAGATGCCATATTCCCAGATTTTGGTATAAAACTTCTTCTCAGAAGAGGTGCACCTTGTCTGCTTTCAACTCATGTTGAAGTGTCACAGAAATATTCTTACTTCTTCTGTGTGTTTTGCACTACGACCTCTAAGCCTTTTAATATCATGTTAAGGAGAAACGCAATAATGTTGCCCTTTTTCATATTCTGATATATTAAACAAAATATATACCAAGTCTATCTGTTACTGAGAATTTTCTAAACTATTAATTTTTATTCTTACATAAATTAAACATATAAAAAGTAGAGTGAACAATACTTTCAACCAAAGTGCATATTTGCCTTTAAAATGTTAATTGGACTGTATACTGTCATAATGCAATCCATCGAATACAGCTTTTATTCAACTGTGGCAAAACTAATTAACGATAAACCATATTTCTCTTATTATCTTCATTAAAGAAGTGTTTTAAACATGAAATCCTGGGTTAATAGATCTTTTGATGTCTTTTGATAGCAATCATGAGCGTTCTGTCTGAACTATTTGAGCACATAAGATTTTGTTTTTTTTGTAAATGCTATGATCAGAAGAGCTATAGCTCTGCACATCCACTATGGCTTTTGCAAACAAAAAAAGAAACTAATTAAACATTGAAAAACTTAATCCACAATTGTTGGATTACAACACATTAGAAAACTAATTGAAAAACATTTACAACACAGCACTTATTGAAATCAGGATACAGCATTACTAGAAATACACTGGGATTATTTCAAAACATAAAAGTATTCCATTCATTCATTGTCTAACCACTTCTTCTTATTAAGGGTTGTGGGGAAGCCAGAGCCTATCCTGAAAAACAACAAACACAAGGCAAAGTACACCCTGGACAGGATACCAGTGCATTGTAGGACAGACAGACACAAACACGTGGCCAGGAAACTAATATGAACATGTGGAGAGCATACCAATTCCACACAAGTCTGGAATTGAACCCTGGGCCCCAGAGCTGTGAGACAGCAATGCTAACTACTGTACCACCACAATGCCCAGTATTCCAATTACTTGAAAAAAAAACTTGAAACGGAACACATCGGATAATAAAATGTATATACAGTATATGGATACCAACACATTTTTGTCTTTCAGTGTTCATGGAAATTTAAAAACACTATCAGACACAAAATTGGTGCATTTTGTAACAGGTAAAAAATGCACCTGCATCCAGGTACCAGCATTGAACAAGGCCCTTTGAAGACCTGAATAATCAAACAGAAGAGGAGTTTAGTAGAGGAGGAAGCCCGCAACCTGATTGGAGGGGGCTAACACAGGTGAAGGCCACACAGAGCCATTCACTGGCTGGAATAGTGAAAACAGGAAACAGATGTGCTGTGATTGACGGCATGAAAAGGACCACAGGATTTCAAAGGGTACGAAGAAGCGTGCAGCCATCTGGGATATAGAACTTTTCTCGCAATAACAGCAGCAAAGGAAAAGACACATACGGAACTTGAAGTGAAGGAGGAAAATAAGATTCCAGGAACAGAAATCCAAATTTCCCTTGAGGAACATATTCCTTGAGGGGGGACTAAAAGAACCCCCAAATGATTGTTACTCTGTGTTCAGAAGCTTAAGTTCCAAACCCAACTATGCTTTATTTTGGTACTAATTTCTAGAGTGAAGTGCCAGATCCTACCACCTTTTCTTTGTAAAATATGACATAAGAACAAAATATTTCAATGCTACTCCAAGTCCATCAGACCTCGATTCTGAAGCTTTCCCACTTTGTGGTAAGGAAGAGAGATTGGGCAATGCTGATTATAAATTACGCTATTTCAAACAAATAAAATGGAAAATAGACAGTGTGAAAATACTAGTTGCATGTTAGAAAGAATTATTCTCAGAATACTAGGATATTATAGCTTTTACAAAAAACACAGGTTTCCTCTTAGGAAGCTTGGGAATTTTATGCCTGCGTCCCTCAGTTGTACGGCATTTCTGTCTGAAGTGCTTATCGGCTCCAGAGACTGTAGACCTATATTTATACACTAGTGCGGATATATATCTGTTTTCTTTTTTAATTGAAAACACAGTCTTCATGTTAACAGTAGTTCATTTTTTCCTGTCATTGATCAGGATGACTTGATTAACTAGCTAAATAAAAATACCCTTTTATCCGAAACATCTCATATCAGAGAGCAGACATATTTAAGGAATAATAAAACTATAAACAAAAGATCCATTTTACTGGGTTTAAGGAGGACCTAAGTGTTACTAAGGCTAGTACACAGAGAGACAGTCAAGAGATTCATGCTTAAGAAGCCCTAAGGTTTAGGTAAATAAAACATTGTCACTTAACAGAAATGTAAAAAGCTACACCTATAGGTACAAGAATCTACTATAAAACAGACTATGTTAAAGTAAACCGACACCTAAAGAAGGCTCCACAGCCAAAATGTTCTGTTGCTTTTCTTCTCTGTTCAGCATGGAATAAACTTTTACTTGTTTCTAAAATAGAATATTTTGAGGCTAATTCTACACTAAAGAGCAAAAAGAAAAAAAAGACTTTGAGCCTTTTTGACAGGTGAATGACCTCACCATAAACTGATGCAGCTTCCCACTCTGAACTTTTCTTTCTATTAAATATATAGAAACTCCATTTTTGTTCTACTGTTATTATATTTAAAGTTGTCAATCACTGGGCTAAACACAAACTAAAAGTTCAAATTAAATTAAACTAAGTTGTTCAAAATGACGCAACCTCCTCTGAACAGTTGATGTTGAAACATCTGTACTTCTAGCTGCATTGAGCTCAGCTTGTATTTCAGGGGCAGTTAGTCGCCTGTTTTGCAAACTTATGACAGTAATGAACGTATTCTCCAAATCTGAAGTCACCTAAGGCCTGCCTGAGCTTTTTCGGTCCTAATGAGTGCCTGTTTCTTCAAATGGTTTGATAGCCACGGCCACAGCAGTTAGTGACACTTACAAATTTCTTGCAATTTGCCTTAAATATTGACCTTCATTTCTTAAAGTAATTACAGACTGTCTTTTTTCCTTAATTAACTGAGCAAATTTTGCCATGTTCATTCAGGAATTACAAACTTTTGCCCATGCTTCTTTATTTATAGTAATCGTGGACCCCTCACCTGTTCACCAATAATTGGTGACAAAAGGTAAATGAGTTAACATGCTAGTTAACTGTGAGAACATCTAACAAATACAATTTTAAACTTCTTTTAGTGTTCTAACACCATGTTTTATACATTTCTGACTTTTAACTAACCTGGGCTTCAGACTGAAATCTGCTTGCTTTGGGTGTTCATTTTATTGAAAATGAAAAATTAAAATTTTCAATGCAGTTCACTTAAGATTATAGGAACACATATCATGTAATTTAATATTAAGTGTTTATAGACAGGTTTATACAGTTCAAAGCACAGATAATCATGAAAAACCTGGTTTCAAGCAGGTGTACTCAAACTTTTGACTGGTACTGTAAGTTTAATTTAAAAGTATTTTGCTTTGTGTTGCTTTCATCTTTGTGTTCACTGTATGTATATCCCATAAATACAATGTGTTAAATGTTTTTAACACCGTTTCGCTTAGTGTCAGTGTCTTATGGTCCCCGTTAAGGACGTTAAATGCAGACCCCCACTTACACTATGTATAAAACAAGGCGTATCAGAGGCCTACATTCTACATTCTCAGACCCAGTGATGTACTGTACAGTACCTTGCACCCTAAATAAAAAAAATATAACCCATCGCTAATTGAGTGAAGTATTTTTGGATGCAACAGCAGTAACCCACTTTGGCTCTGAACCCACAAATATGCATTTATAACATTTATACTGTAAGTCTAGAGCCTAAACACTCTTAAAAGGAAACATCTCTGCCCTGGCAAACTTATTAATAATAATATTGATTTAATTGTGGATTTATATATCAAAATTGAGCAAAAGTAAAAATGTCCCTCCCAGGATAAACATTTACATCTTCTTTAACAGGGAATCCTGGAGGCCACTTGGTATCATTAAGATATATGCTGCTTTTAATAACCAGACCACCTTCTCCAATTCTGTTCTTGGCAATATTACCTCATGCTCTTTAATTCATCGCATCGTTCCTGATAGGTCCAATAACAGTCATATTTTTCTACCTACATAAATGTTTTTCTACAATTTAAATTTCCGAACTTAAAATGTTTTATATTGTTGAAGCAAAAAGTATAATATTATTGTTGTTATTATTATTGGAGTTTGTATGTTCTTTGCATGTTTGCATCGATTTTTTCCAGGTGCTCCAGTTTCCTCCAATAGTCCAAAGACACACTGATAGGTTAATAAGCTTCTAAGCTTGGTCCAGGCATGACTGTGTGCCCTGCATTAGAGTGGAGTCCTCTCCAGGGTGTACACTGCCTTGCACCAGTGTCTTGCAAAGATAGGCTCTAAATTGGATAAAGCTGTTATAGAAATTAATGGATGCAAAGTTATCTACATGTAGATATACATGTATACAAATAGGTGCCAGACAGTCCCCATTCCACTATGTGAGCTCATTGTAGGCCCATCAGTACATGATTTTCTCTCTCTGACTGCACTGTTTCTTTTTTCACCTTTTTCAACACATTCAACAACTCTGTTTGGCATATACCCAACCCTGCTTACATCTTCTTTGTCCCTGCAGTGGAGATACACCAGAGTCAGGACAGTCCACTCCTACCACTCTTCTTCCACAGAGTCACTGTACTTCCTGCTCTCTTGTCTCCACATCAAGGTAGACTGGCAGAGCCAGGAATATAAAAAATCACCTCTCCCACCCTTCCCATATCAAGGACAGCCAGGTCCCTTGCTTTCTGGTTTCACAATCCACATGATAATTCTCATCCCCGCCATTCTAGCTCAGCTACAACTGTTTATTCATTAACATACACTACCACAAAACAAACCAGTGCTGGACTCTCACCAACACATAAGCCAGCATTTAGTACACAGCTCTGCGCCACCTTATCACATGTCAATCTCTCTTTTTTTAATAACCACAATCACACAACACACTCACACAGTGTATGCAGTGCTGCATTTTCTAGCACCTTAGCACCTTATGGTTATTAGCTCTTGACTACACAGCAATGCTGTGTCGCAGGGGTACACAAACACTCAAACTTCCCCACAGCTGCCAGTGGCTCTCTCACACCTACTGTACCTAGCTTGCATCACAAACACTCACACGTGGGTTTGGGAGAGATCCCCACTGACACACATTGCAGCTGTAAGAGAAGTTTTCCTCTTTCTCCGACAGAGCCTGTGCAGTCTCTCAGTGGTCTGAGAGCCCTTGCAGTCCCTGAAAGTGAGGTAAGGCAGATCATATAATGTAAATAAGAAAGACATAGTTAATCAAATCATCAATTCCTAATCGCTGCGATTTCCTAAATGGACACCAGCTGACGGCCTATTATAAAAACACAATCTAGAATTTATTATGAAATCCCAGGACATGGTCTGAATGGCAAATTTAAAATAATGTTGAATATAATGTGTTGGGAATGAAAGTGTAAGCTGGTTATTAGAATAGCTAGATTAAGTGGGATGCTGACAATGGCTTCCCTGCTTTGGGTTATCCAGTTAGATTTGTAGTCCTCAAATTAGAAAGTTAAATTAAACCCCACATTTAATGATGTTGAAGAGAGATCATACCAACCAAGTTCAAGCTACCAAAGCTCTTCATAAAAGGTAGACTACAGAATTCAAGAGAAGAGAAGTAGCAAGAATATTGGTGTCACAGAGTTCCAGTGCAGCAGAAAACTTTCACTACTTGCATTCCTCAGTGATTTACTCATACTTATTGGGAAGTGAAGATACTCATATTGAAAGTGGGGAATATAGCTGTTTTCTTATCTGTGGATTTTTTTTTAATTCACCCTCAGTGGCCCTTCAACACTGTGGGTGACCTACTAATAAAGGTTTCACATGCCAAGGGCAGCTCCTCTGTTCCAGACCAATCAGGTTTGTACCTAAAGCATAAAACTGCTTTCTGAAACTCAAAATCAACAACATTTAAAAAGGTGAAATATGCACCCCTTTTCCATGCATTCCAACTGAAGCCTACATTGCTTTAAAAACAAACTCATGATTAATAATAAGGATTTTAAATGTAAACACTTAAACAGAATGTTTTGTTGGAGAGGAGGTAGATATCTCATGTTTCTTCCTTTTCCTTGAAAGTTTTATGAAAAAACACCTGAGAGTAATGGAACGACTAGATGCGCATTATATCAGATGTAGCTAATTCCTAATAAAACACTTGTACAATTTAATATTTTTTGTAATTTTTCATAAAATCTTTCCATATGTTTTTACATAATATGTATCATTTGTACGAATATGGTGTTCACATAAAATTAAGTATTAATTCTATTAGAGTAAATTTATTTTATAAACAGAATTAAAAAAGTGTATCTGTTCAGTAATAAATACATTGAATTTTCAATTGATAGCAGGACTAATGGAATTTCAACTTGGGTATGTGGGACTCTTGATAATAAAATCTAAATCTGTAATATCCTATTTTTATATACAGAGAATAACATAACATGCTTTTGTTACCTGGGATGTCAGTTTCTACCAAGATATGAAACATTAGTAGAACATGTTCAGTTTCTGTCTTCATGTTGGCTGAAAATATATTTTTGCTCAGCACTACATTTTCCTCTTCTTGGATATATGGTGCTATAGTGTTTGGATTTGTGATATCTTTCTAAAATGTTTAGTGTTTAGAGAATTAGATTTGTTTAATGTCTTCAGTCAATAGTCAAACAGGAGTCGTATTATTTTGCTGCAGATAACACCTCCTACATCTACAGACATCTGTCAGTGCTTATTTATATTCCAGACAATCACTGCTAAACAGATTAAAAACAATTTTAGACTCTCCTCTCAATGCAGTAATCATCAGAATGTACTTTATGTGATGTCTTGACAATCTAGGAATTCAGTTCACTGGGGCAGGAGTAAAGTCCAGTCTCACAATAAGATGCTGTAGACAGCTGAGAAGAAAATAATATACAAAGAAAGCAAGCTTGGGCCAGTGGAGTTTAGAGCAATTTTCCTCCCATAGTCTGAATCAAGAAAAATAATCTCTAAATCAAACCTTTAATAATAATAATAATAATAATAATAATAATAATAATTGCTTACACTTATATAGCATTTTTCTGGACATTCAAAGCGCTTTACAGGTAATGGGGACTCCCCTCCACCACCATCAATGTGCAGCATCCACCTGGATGATACGACGGCAGCCATAGTGCGCCAGAACGCTCACCACACATCAGCTATCAGTGGGGAGGAGAGCAGAGTAATGAAGCCAATTCATAAAGGGGGATTATTAGGAGGCCATGATTGGTAAGGGCCAATGGGAAATTTTGGCCAGGACGCCGGGGTTACACCCCTACTCTTTTCAAGAAATGCCCTGGGATTTTTAATGACCACCAGATAGTCAGGACCTCGGTTTTACGTCTCATCCGAATAACAGCGCCTGTTTTACAGTATAGTGTCCCCACATGGACCGCAGGGTGAGCGCCCCCTGCTGGCCCAACTAACACCTCTTCCAGCAGCAACCTTAGTTTTTCCCAGGAGGTCTCCCATCCAGGTACTGACCAGGCTCACACCTGCTTAGCTTCAGTGGGCTGCTAGTTTCGAGTTGCAGAGTGATATGGCTGCTGCTTTAGTGTGTTCTTGTACATTACAATTTCTTATATATTATTTATTATAAAAATAACCACTTAATAAATATAATTGCACCAAAGCATTGTACATATGCTATACAGTTGTGTGCAAAAGTTTAGATGGGCAAACTGTATGTTTCAGTTAATCTCTAAATGAAAAGAAGTTGACACAGCTGCACAAAATATCTGCAAATTTTAATGCACAGTTAGTATGTACAGTTTTAAAAGATATTCAAAATAATAAATCAGTGAATATGGCAGGGTGCAAACATTTGGGCAGTTTGTCAGTCTGTACATAGTAACACCTCCTTTGGCAGAAATTACAGTTTCCCATTGTTTTCTGTAGCCAGCTAAGAGTTTTCTATTCCCACTCTTGAATATTTTTCCCCAATCTTCCTTGCAGCACTCTTCTAAGTCAGAAATATTCTTACCCCCACAGATTCTCAAGAATATCCAAGTCTAGGACTGTGAAAGCCATTCCAAAACCTTCATCTTTCATTCCTGCAAGTACTTCATGGTTGATTTTTGATGTATGTTTCAAAGCCAGCAGCTCCCATTGATTGACACTTCTGACTCGAATTATCCCTGTAACTGAACTGATAATCCTAGAGGTTTACATACTTTTTCCGACATTTAATATTGAATCATTTTGATCAATAAACGAATGAAAAATATCCTTTTGTGTGTTATTTGTTTTATTGGGCTGTCTTCATCTATTTTTATGACTTAGATGAAGATCTGATCACATTTCAGGTCAAATTTATGCAGAAATTCACAAACTTTCTAGCACCACTGTATATCACTCTGCAACTCACAACTGACAACCCACTGAAGATAAGCAGGTCTGAGCCTGGTCAGGACCTGGATGGGAGACCTTCTGGAAAAAACTAAGGTTGCTGGTGAAAGTGGTGTTCGTGGGGCTAATAGGGAGTGCTCACCCTGCAATCTATGTGGGTCCTAATGCCCCAGTACTGTGACAGGGACACCATACTGTGAAAAGGCACCATCCTTTGGATAAGATATAAAATCGAGGCCATTAAAAATCCAAGGCATTTTTCGAAAAGAGTAGTGATGTTACCCAGGTGTCCTAGCCAAATTTACAATTGGCCTTTATCAATCCCCCAATCCCCAATTACCCCCATCTATGAATTGGCTTCATCACTCTGTTCTCCTCCCCACTGATAGCTGATATGTGCTGAGCATATTGGTGCACTATGGCTTCTGTCTCATCATCCAGGTGGGACTGCACACTGGTGGTGGTGGAGGGGACTCCCCATTACCTGTAAAGCGCTTTGAGTGGAGTGCCCAGAAAAATGCTATATAAGTGTAAGGAGTTATTAGGGCACCTTGCTCTTCAGCATTTACATGTTTCCACTTGGTCAGCTTTTAAGATCACATGGCCTAAACTATAATTTCTATGCTAATGATACTCAAATATACATCCATACCAAACCTGACACTGATGTGGCTGTCTCTATTCTATCTACTGTAATTGCACCTCTGACATACAAACTTGGATGACTCCACATTTCCTTCATCTTAACTGTGACAAGGCTGAAGTCATGCTTATTGGCACCCCCCATCAACTTTGTAAAGCCAATCCTGTAACCCTATCTGTAGATGATTTTGTACTTGAGCTTCAGTCTAAGCTGAAAAACCTTGGGGTGATATTCGATTCTGGCTTAACATTCCACCCACATGTGCAGCATATTGTCAAAACATCTTTTTTTTCCACCTCAGAAATATCGCTAGACTATGCTCTATGTTATTACTAACTGTGGCTGAAAAGCTGATCAACACATTTGTGTTTTCCTGAATTGACTACTGTAATGCTTTACTCACTGGGGTATCTAAATCTACATTGAACAAACTGCAGTATGTCCAAAATTTGGCAGCCAGAATCCTGACAAGGTCTAGTGCAAGTGTTCACATTACTCCTATCCTGGAGTCCTTGCACTGGCTTCCTGTCAAATTCCATGGACTTTAAAATCCTCATGCTCACCTATACGGCTCTGCATGGCTTGGCACCTCAGTACCTGTCTGAACTATTATCTCCCTACTCCCAACCTCGCAAACTTTGCTCTTCTAATCCTTGTCTCCTATCTGTCCCCCCAAGCTCATCTACATTCTATGGGTGACAGAGCCTTCTCCTGTTATGTCCCCTGGATCTGGAACTCTCTCCCCAAGGATATCAGAGAGTCACCTTCTCTAAACTACTTCAAATCCAGACTCAAAACCTTCTTTAGAAGAGCGTTTACTTAACTGGTTCCATTCTTTACCCCTCTGCTCCTACTATACTTACAGTAGTACCACGATCCACTTGCTCCTCTGTTGTAACTGTGTTTTATCTTTTGTATTCTTTTTATTTATTGTTGTTGTCATTCTGTAAAGTGCTTTGAGAAGCCACTTTTAAAGGTGCTATATAAAATAAAGTTTATTATTATTATTATTAATCCACTCTTCTTTATGCCCACACAATATTTGCTGTGCCACTGGCTGCTACAAAACCCCAAAGCATTATAAATCCCCTTCCATGCTTAACGGTTGGCAAAGTGTTCTTTTCGTCAAATGCTTCACCTGTTTTTCTCCAAATGTATCTTCTCTAGTTTCAGCCCAAAACTTTCATAAGTCAACAGCATTTTATTCTAAAAACTTTCCGGCTTATCATGGTTTTGTTTTGCCTGCTTTGGACGCTGACTTTTGTAAGGGGGTCGTAGGAAAGGTTTTCTTCTGATAACACAAGTGCAACTTGTTTTTGGGTAAGCAACGATGTACTTTGGACAACTACTCCAGTGTCAGCTAAGCTTTTCTGCAGGTCCTTTGCAGTGATCTGTGGGTTCTGCTTTTCAGATCTGACCAGTTTTCAAGATTTTATGGGGTCTTCCAGATCTTGCCTTGACTTCAACATGTCCCTTAAACTTCCTTTTCTTAATGATGTTTCTGAAAATTGAAATTGCAATCTGAACATTTCATAGTCTTCCTTTGCTTTGTAAGAGTGAATTATCTTTATTTCCAAGTCATCTGACAGCAGCTTAGAGGAGCCCATGGTTGTTGAAAATTGGCAGAATAACTTGAAAGGTCAGAAGAGTCAGAGTAATTGACCGAGAAATTCTCTTCACCTGACTTAATTTTTTAAGGGGCCACAAAACACAAAAAAGAAGTAATGAATCAACCTGAAGAATGCCAGCACTTTTGCACATGACACATTCACTTGTTTATTTTTTTCAATGTTAAATTCTGCAAATAAATTGTAATTTTGCATTATAATTTCCAGAAAAATGTTGAGTTTAACTGTACCATATAGAGGTTGTATCACCTTCTGTTCACTTAGAGGTTCACTGAAACATACTATTTGACCAGGGGTGCCTAAAGTTTTCCACACTACTGCATAATATAAACAACTGTGAAATAATATTTATTTAGTGGTTATTGTTCCAAATGTATTTTGGAAGGAGTAAAAACTTGACAAGAATCATTAATTTCTATTTGGTTCAAGGTTAAAATAAAAGGTACACTTGCATCTCATTTTAAACAAAGAAAACTGTGGTGGGACAGTGATATGGCACTTAGCACTGCTGCCTCACATGTCCAGGAACATGGGTTTAATTATATTATCCTTCATAGTTTATTGAGATGGTGTTAGCATTTGCTCCTTGTGTTCCTGCTGGGTTGCCCAGTTTGCTCCCACATACTACAAATATGCCAAAAGGTTTGATTAGCTTCAGACTATTCCTTGTCTGTACCCTACCATGGTCCAGTATCCTGTCCTGGGGAAATGTCATGTGCCATCAGTCCCCCCATGTGCCTAAAGGCTCTGGGATACAGTCTAATATGACGCTCCACTCAAGGGGATAAGCAGCTTACTGATAATGGATGGATCAAATGATTGTTAAATCAATAAAAACATACAGTAGGAGTAATGGTACCATAGTAGAAGAGATCCAACCCTCCTGACTTGCAGGTTATAGTATGGCTTATGTAATGTCTAGGCTAAATAATTTTGTTTTATGAAAACATCTATATCTACATTTCAACCTCAAAGAAAATACACTTCACTTAATACTTAACTGTTTCTGAGAGTTCTGAAGACTGTTCTGTAATTATTTTTAAAGTAATTCAGACAATGACTAGGTCCTGCTCTTGAAGATTTATTCATTTGTTTTTGCTAAAAGACTGCAATCATACATTAAAATGGACTTTTAGTCAATGCACTGACCAACTGCTATGAAGGCAGTATGTTTTCCCAATATGTCACAATGTCCTATGTAATTTCAGCATTCCAATTACTGCAGAACTAAGAAATGCATTTGATGCTCTGACATTTTTTTGGAAAATAATTGCAAAATACCATGATTACACATCTGCAAAATGTTCTACAGCTCTGTAATGGAGTACTGCCAGCCCCCACAGCATTAGAAAAACTGGGACATAAATGAATTACAATGACTGAACACTAAGCTGCAGATAAAGGGCTCTGATTACTCTATTTTTTCATGTCACTGGAAAAGCCATCTTACTGTTCTTGGCAAGAATATTTTCATACTCAAGTTTAACAAACAGAAGCTGAAGTGGTCATGACCACAAACTTCTAAAAAAAACACCAAATTTCCTAGAAAACATTCAGCAAAGCCAAAGTTCTGAAATATTATGCATAAGCTTACACATAACAGAAATATTAATGTGAATACTATATTTGGAGTTTTTTTAGTTTACTGTCTCTGACATTCAGACCCTAGGATGCCAAAACATTTAAATCATTTAAATATACAAGAAACTTCTGTAAAAGGTGTTACAGATATAATACTGTTAGATTATATTATGTTATATATATGTTAATCCTAAAAGTAGGATGGCCTTGCATGACTTCCAATGTAGTTTTTCTAATGTGGTGCTACATTGTTACAAAAGGAAAATGAATAATAACTTACACCATAATATATTTTTTCATTTTCATAACCCATCAGAGCTGTGCCATTAGCGTTCATCAAGTGGTAAATTAAGTGTAAACTGGTAAGTGCTAAATACTTAACAGGCTTAAATGAACAACATTAGAGGCATAATTTCATTTAAAAACGTAGATGTTGCACTGATTTATTAATATCTAAATTAAACTGCAAATCAAAAGAAACTTATCACTATACAAAATTCAAGTACGCAGATTTGTAATATTGATATGAATATAAAATTCTTATGGGTGTCATTGTGATTGACCACTTCATGACTGGTCATGATACACTTCAATGACTGACAGTTAGAGCACTTAGAAACAGTTAGAAAGGCACAGGTCATAAGGTGCCTTAACAATTTGGATGTCAATCCAGCTGAAATTCAAGAAAGAAGAACACAGAAAGGAATCAATATGCCCGGCTTAAAATAGAACAAAACCTTTATGCCACCAGTATGTTGGAGGCTTTGTAATTTAATCAACAGCTTTAAAATATTTGTCAATATTGAAAATAAGGTCTATTATTGGTAATGGTAACTCACAGCACAACACTAACACCACCGCATATGCCTCATCTCTGCAAACAAAGCAGTTGAAAATTGTTGCCTGCCTTTCTCAACACCCATGTCAGCTGGAGCTGAATTCGAAAACGGTCTAAGATTAGTGATATTTCAGTAGCCCTGGATATTCACTACTTTACTTTTTCTGTAGTCAAGAAAAGCTCGCTCCAAGTTGCATGCCTTTGTTAGCCAAGCCTGTACTGGATCCAATGTGCTGTATTTTTGTTCCTGCCTACTGTTTCTATAGCACCCAAAAGGCACTGACAAGGATTGTTTTATACTTGGCTTATGTTGATGTTTGGCAGCTGTGACACCATTGTCATTAAACTGAATGATAATGTTAAATATACATCCATTTTTGTGCTTGTGCAATCATTCTCTCACTCTGGCCATCCAAAGTTGGTAAAGGAAAAAATATCTCGCATATCGCTTGTGCATGGCACTCCTGTGACAGATCTCATGTTTCTACAAATAGTAGTGCTAACAGGCATTTCCATTGTTTTCAAGGGTGCTCAGTATCCAGTATCAGAACTGTACACATATAATATATACCCCTAATAAAGTGAAATCCAAAAAGGTGTAATCAGCATAAGCCTAGCATAAATCAAAGTACAGTACAGAGCTGTATTCCAATACCCAGCAAATGAGTACAGGAGCAAATAGATAGTCCCTCCATTATTGTAAAACCATGAGTGGCTTGTAGGGGTCTTTGTTAGGGTAAGGAAACAAGAGTAAACACATTCACACTAAATATGACAAAAATAAATGCTATAAATGTAACTTTCCATGTTTTTAGTCATTTAATAGTTTCACAAATCTATGGTATTTTATATATGCTTTGTGAATTCATCTTTACTGACACTGGGAATAAAAGTGATTTGGCAAATTTTCTGTGGCAACATAGAAGGAAGAGACAAAAATTGTCCAATATAACAACTAACTCAGTTGAATTGATCCATGTGCTGCATTTGCAAGAAAGCACAAATTTAATTTAACGAACAGATAGATTTCAAAGTGTAGCCGAACATTTTAGCAAACCTCCAGGTTATATATACATACTGAGGCATAAGCCTTAGACATTCTCTACAACTGGCTCATTTATCTTTATTGAACAAAGGACAGCAGCAGAAGAATGAATCCTGAAGTTTACAGAAACCTTTTATCTGCTAATGTAGTAAAAAAATGGTTCCAGTGGTACAGCATGACATTGACCCAAAACATTTGACAAAGGCAACAGGGAGAAACAAAGTGGAAACTTTGACAGGCCTAGTCAATCTCTAAGATTAAATTCAAGTGCGAATGTACTGTATTTGCATGTTGAAGAACAAACTGAAGTCAGAACATCCAAAGAATAGACAAGAACTGAAAACGGCTGTAGCAAAGCATCTCAAACAATTACACAAAGTGTTCATGATTTCAACAGGTTGCAGACTTCATGCCGATATTACCTCAAAGGGTTATACATACCGCAGAATTTTACACTTTGAAGTGTACTCAAAGTGAATTTGCCCCACTAGTTATAGTCCCTTTAAAAAAACGGGACTAAACACAAAGTGTGTTTTTATTCTATTATGATGAAATGTATGTACAGCATTACCCAAATATGAGCCAGAGCCTATCCTGGCAAGCAGCAGGCGGAAGGCAGGATACAAAATGGAGGGAACGCCAATCCATTGCAGGCAAACACAAATAAACACATATGTACATACTCAAACCAAAGCCAGTTTTACAGAAGTCAACTAACTTACAAGTATGTCTTTGGACTGTGGGAGGAAACCCCTGGAGAACACACAAACTCAACCCAGATAGCACCCCAGGAACTGAACCCACGGACCCAGTGCTGTGAGGCAGCAATTCTATCCACTGTGCCACCATGTAGCCCATTTTCCAAAAATCCAACACATTATATTGTACTTATCATTCAAATTAATCAAATTAATTAATTAATCACAAAAATAAATTGCTTGACCGTAAAGCAAATATACCAGATGTGGCACTGTCCTAATACCTTTGGACAAGCATAGTATGTTATATGGGAGTTAGTAAAATAAAGTGAAAGGCCAGCATTTAATTACTTTCAACTGATTTTTCATCCATTTTCAAATTCCCTAGGATGCAGCAGTTCTAGTGTAGGTAAGAACAAAAGAAGTAAAAAAAAGACATGGTAGACATTTCCAGTTAATTAATTGTTTTTAAAGGAAGCAGTACTTTGTTTTGCTAACAAATTTTGGGATCCCACCCTGCTTCTAATTTTAATGGGCCGTAAAAAGCAAATTGTTTGTAATCTCATCCTGTTTAGGTCTTTGGAAGTTCAGGGTCCCAGCAGCATTTTGCAGGTTAGCTCAGCATTCAGTCCCGCCACTGTTATTATAAACTATGGGATATTCAGGCAGTCGGATGGAGGCAACTAGTGCTCACATCCTGCAATTCATACCACGGAAGCCCACCGAGTTATATTACAGCAGCACCCACCAATCCTGCTCAACAGTGGTTACCATCAAAATATCAAAAAGAAGATTTAAGTCTTTACTGGCTCAGGAATTTTCCAGGAGATAGTAGAAAAGTAAAGACACTCAATCTCTGCAGTTGTTTTTCTTTTCTAATTTTAATGTTCTTTTTTTAATTTGTTTAGATCAGAAAAAAGTGACAAGGTTTTCCTTATGGGTTTCCAATTTTTTCTACTGCAATATCATCCACTGTTAACTTACACAGCCAAGTGAAGAAAAGACTGCTTTTCTACTATAGTCTTCACCACAAATACAGTACACTTTATTTGATGCACTATGTCAACACCAGGAAGGTTCAAGACACATTCCAATTCCTTTTACAATACAATCTTCCAGGGATGAGTAAACAGCTAGAAAGCAAGATATCCTTGAAAGCTTTCATAGATAATTTGCAATAATGATCAAACTCTTACTTTACCAGCTATAAAAAGCTAACATAACAGATAAGTTTGAAAGATAACACCAGTTTCCTCAATATCAGGCCAATTATTTTAATTCAATGACTCTGAATGATGAAGGAATGTACAGTCTTCTATAGTATAGTTTTCTAGCATTTTCAAACAGAATAAAGTTGAAAAATGTCTAGAACTGCCTTATTTGGATGACTCAAAGAACATAAATTTGGGCTGAATCTTCAGTATGTCTTGCTTTTGACAGATGGGCATCTGTTTTATTTTATTTGGCTAAAGAAGATTAGAGTGAATTTAAGTGCACGTTCATACGTTCTACATACTGCTTTTAATGTTTTTGACATATTTACATTAAAAACTTAACTTCCATGAGAAAAAAACATCATTTGTCAAAGTTGGAGCTAAAGCTAAAGATTTATCATTTATCATTCTGCAATTTCTTCACATGCTGACTACCAAATCTGAGAGTAAAAAAAAACATAAATCTGTTCATAAAGCAGAGAATTTCTCTCCTTTATGTTAGGTTTTGAAGATGTTTGTAATTACTAAACATTGTGAGCTCAACTATAAAACTGTTTTACAAACCCACAAATTCAAAGATGCACTTTCAAAACTTAGGCATGGCTGAAGGTGACGTCACGGTAGTTTTGCTCAGAGATGGATATAATATCCATTAAAATTATATTTTCAGTGGGGCATCATGGAGCATTTATTCTCAAGGAACATCCAGTACAGTTTTGTGAGCACCCCTACTGTTAAAATGCAAAGTCAATGGTATGGCACAGACAATAACCTGTAGCACTAACCATAAATGTTTTTCAATACTAAGATTTATAAAGTAAATTATGGTCTCCTAGTAAAAACAAACAGATTAGAAGCATCTTGAGATACTGCTGACAAATAAATTACACAATTCACAAACATGTACTAGCCAGACTACATTACTTATATAATATTTGCTAAATGTATACTGAATGTTACATTCTTTACAGTAACTTAGATAATGAATATATACTATATCTAATATATACTATATAATATATATAATCCCCACTCTCAAAAAAAACTTCTGTTTTTCTTTTGTGTGAATTCATATTGCACATGGCCACATAAATAATACGTATTTAGCCAGTTATTTATTATATATTATATTTATTTGGTCTGACAACTTTTTGTCTTAGCCACTTTTTTATAAAAAAAACATACTGATCTGTTCACTAAGTAACTGATCTCAATGTCTTTATGTATAAAGCTGTATTAATATTCCTCTCTCTATATATTATACTATTGCTTTAACAAGTGTTGCAAGGGAGAGTATTTATGTGTGAAATTATGCACAAGCAGAGCATTTTAGGTTTTGAGAAAGAATCTTACATCACTGTTAGGAAGTCATATTTAGATAAACCCCAAAAAAATTCACTTTAGAAATATCCAATTGAATTAAAGGAAGAACTGGAAAAAATAGGTAAAGGAAATACCATATTTTTGGAGGACACAGCTGTAAAGATTTTCCTGTAGCTTCTGTCTTTGGTATGCTTATATTTAGCTAAAATATACAAAAGCATTCCTTAAAGCTAAATAGTGACAAAACAGAAATTTTACTGGTAGGCAGTAGAGTAAAGCTGTGAAAGTTTTTCCACAGTAATGGCAGATGGCTTCATTCATGAGCCCTAGTCCGGAATTTGAAAATCATATGTGATCCTCTTCTGTCTTTGAGCCCCATGTGAAAAAATCTTTTTTTTCACCTTAGAAATATTGCCTGCATTAAGCAATTTCTAATGTCTTAAGTCCAATGCCGAGTGCTTGATGCATGCATTTATAATATCAAGGCTTCATTTCTGCAGCTCTTTGCTCTATGGGCTCCCTAATACTTTCATCAGTTGCAATGATTTACAAAACTCTGCAGATAGCCTAACTCACTCCAGACAATGACAGCATATTAGTCCTACTTTCATATCTCTTCATTGATTGTCTATAAAGTCATGTATTCAATGTAAGATCTTATTATTGACTAATAAGGCTCTGAATAACCTGGATTCATCAAACATTTCTGAACTCATTCCTTTCTGTAGGTTCCAGTCAATTAAGGCTCACTGTACCCTGGACTACTGGTGGCTGTGCTTTTTCTGTCACTACTACATTTTTATGGAATGCCCTTCCTGCATTTCTTTAAGAAGCAGGTTCTTTGGTTATTTTTACATCTAAACTCAAAACACACAGGGACTACAGTATGTCTGATTGTCTTACAGTTTGTCTTGTATGTTTTTGTTTTATTGTATTTACTTATTTTAATTTTATTATGTACAGCATCTTTGGGTTTGGAAAGGGACTTTATAAATTAAAGTTATTATTGATGTTGTTGTGATCAGAAACCTGTTATTTAGTCTGACTCACCTGAAATGTTTTATTTTCAATTATTATTTCAATGATTTTAAAGGAATTGATTTGGAGATTATCTGACAAAATATCCTTAGTGCTCAAGAACAAGAACTGTTGATTTTAATAGACCTAGGCTCTGCAGGATCGGAGTTGAAAATAAACTTATATACTGGATATTTCAAGACAAAATACAACCTCTTCTTTTTGCTTTTCACTTTGGGCAGCACTGTTCAATACAGAGGTAGCTTCACATAATGTACACAGGCCTACAGAATAATTTGAAGATAATTTCAAATTATGAAGTGTTTTAGTTCAGTCTGACCATTAACTGCAGAAACAGAAACATAAAACCACTGTACTAAAAGGTAAAATAAACACAAAAGGGATTGCTTTTATACAATCTCTTGGTCCCTATGGTTTCAGATATCCTGGTATAGTGCTTTCTTTTCTCCTTGTTTTACAATGAACACAATGTTATTAATCCAAGAAACAATGGCCTAGGAAGTCATACTTGTACGCCAGTTGGGGAATATCCAGTCAGGCTTATAAATACAAAAATGTGACAAACTAACTCACAAAGCTTTTCGAAACAAACTTAGTGAGCAAAACAAAGACCTGCTTTTGCTCAAAAAGCATATTCAAACAGCTCCACAAACTGGCACTGACTCATTTTGTCAAATAACAAATGACCCTGCAGGTACTCATGTCAGAGAAGCATTTTTACAAATTCACACAAGATTTGCAAAAGAAACATTTAAATAATCATTAAAATTGGGTGCTTTCATGAGAATAAAATAATTACAGGTTACAAATTAAAAAAAGAGCAAATTCAAGTATTGTGGAGAACACTGGCATTCAATTTGGCTTCACTGAAATACTAACATCAGAGCACATGTTTTATCCTCACATCCTAACATTTGTACTTTGATGAGATTTTGTCTTGCTGAAAGTTATTGCTTATCAGTACATGAGCCTACAGGAATATCTTCAGGGAATTTTCAGTACAGAACCACTTAGTTTATGTACTGTAGTCATGTAATCTAATGTGAACTCATAGGTCATGTTCTTTGCTATTGTTCTCTACTCTGTTGGTATAGTAATTCTTTTCTACTAATATATATGCTCTGCACATGTGGATTAGTCTTATTCTTCAGAAATAGTTAATTTTATTTTACACTGCTTATTTTACAATCCTGCAAGTTCTCACCCTCTCATATAAATGTGAAATTGAACAGGTACAGGTTCCTTCCATAATGAAAGGTACAGTAATGAAAAGAAACAACGTGAAGGCTGTGAAGCCCTCTTCAGGTGTTGGGTAGAAAGTAGCAGATTAACAAGACATTGGAGAACAAAAGACAAGAATAGTTAAGAAGGGGAGGGAGTAGAGAGGAAATGGGCATGAAGCTGGATAGAATGAGTGGCCAATCTCATGGAGAAGAGGAGGAGGGGTGTGAAAAGAATAGAGAGCATTAGAAGAAGATGAGTCTGTTATTAAGAGGTGTGTGATCCAAGTTTCGGGATAATTTTGGATTTGGATGTCTGTGACAGGAGTTCCGAAAACCCTCTGTGAGGACGCAGATGGAAAGATTAGAGAGATCGTTCCCATTAGAGGTGAAATAGGGAACTATCGGGTTGGAGAGATCTTTGATCCTCACTGTGTTCTGTGGAAGTCTGTCATTCCTACTCCTCTCTCACCAATGTAAATGTCTGGGTACTTTGTCTTTCTAAACACACTACTACATCAGAGAGGCAGTAAATGAGGTTGCTAAAAATACATGATGTCATCTGAATGACACAGCATTGTCCAGGGGGGCTTGAGTGTGCATAGTATTGGATATATTGTATATATGCAGGTGATGCAGTGGATTCTGGTGTGGATGGTTGCTGTAGGCAGTCAAGGGAGCTCTGAACAAGAAGGTTTAGCACAGATTGGGTGGTAAATGTTGTGAGATGATGCGGCAGTCAGGAAAGAGAGTGCCAGTGGAGGGGTCATCCTTTAAGATCGGGGAAATTGTCATTGATGGTCCTGGGAACAGAAAGGGTGTTACAGTGGTAGAGAAGCACTAATGGAATGCTGTTTTGAGTCTGGGAGTTCTTAATTGGGTTGATAATCCAAGGGCTATTTTTGGCTCAGGAGAGAGACCTGTCAATAAGATGTTGGGTATGCTCTCTGAAAAAACAGTGCATTTTGAGGGCTTAGTTATGTACTGTAAGTCCATGTTGTCACTGCAATGTGAAAATAATCTGGGTATATCATTTACATGACAAAATATATTTTTCGATCAATCTCCAGAATTACAGAATCCATTCATCTATCCATGTTCTAACCACTTTATCCGATATAGCACTGCAGAAGAGCCAATAGGGAGCCTAACCCAGCAAGCAATGGGCACAAGCCCATGATACCCCCTTCTAATAGGAGGACACACACAAACACACACATACAAATTAAGGCCAGTTTTCCCAGAAGCCAATTAACCTACCAGTATGTATTTGTAATGTGCGAGGAAACCAGAGCACCTGGAGGGAAACCCACATGAACACAGGGAGAACATACATATTCCATGCAGACAGCACCCTGGTACAGTAATTGAACCCAAGGTGTCAGCTCTGAGAGGCATCAAAATCATTTCAGATAGTTGTTGCTGGTCTCTTTAAATATCTTGTGTAATACATAAACTTCTTACAGTACAAATACTGGTTAGCTATAAACTTAAAGTGTCAGGCAAAAGGTGAGTTTGGTCACTCTAGTTAGTTATAATGTGTTTGCTTAAAATGAAAAGGTAAATAAGAAAAAAGGGGGAAAAGTTAATAATTTCTTAACATTAAATACATGTAGTAACTAATCCCAAAGTGTTTACCGCTTAATCCAGGTGAATAAAGAACACATTGTTAATATGCTGTGACTATTAATTATTTATCACTTTTATTAAGCAGCTTAAGATTTAAGGATAAACAGATAAAACAATGTTTATTTTTATACAGTAATTTCAGTGAAGGGAAGCAACATGGCACAGTGGTTAGCATTGCAGAACTTGAGCCTTGGATTTAATTCCTTGAATGCGATCTGCGTGGCATTCGAATGCTCTCCCCATGTGCTCTGATTTCCTCCCACAGTCCAAAGACATAGAGGTATGTTCATCGGCTTCTGGGAAAACTGGCCTTGGTGTGAGTTTGTATGTTTATGTCATGATTTGTGTCCAGTCCAGTTATTACCACTAAGACCAAACTTAGGTTTACACTAAAATATATTGCAATACACCTTCTAATACCTAAACAATGAGAAATCCATATTTTCAACTTTTCTATAAACAGTGAGACACAACCAAATAAAGACAATGGCAATCTGAAAGCAATTATCACCACACCACAAGTAATACTATTGAGGATTACAGACACCTGTTTAAGTCAGAAGTACAACTTAAGCTAAGACTTAATATTTCAATGTAAAAAAAAATATTTTAACTACACAAAAAGATTGTTTTAAAATAACTGTCGAACAATGAAAGGTATTAAATATCAAGAACTGTAACAAAATTTGACATACATCACTTCTATTGTTCATCTATAGCTATAGCACTAATGTGAACTTGTTCACCCTGCAGTCAAATCAGACAATCATTAATTGTCAAACACAACTGAAATCTGTCACTAGGTTAAGAAGTTACTGATAGTCAAATCTGCTATCAGTGATACAATAAGAATTGTGTTTCAGGTTGGAAAATTAACAGAGAACCATACACCATACTTGTTATAATTGGCAGTAATCTACTTAACCACAAATGTATTTGTCAATATGCCTTGAAATAGCAGGAAAGAAGCACTCTATTTCTGGTATGCCCCCTAACCATTTAAAAACAATACAGAAATAATGTGATACTCCACCATACATTGATTTAATCTATTTTCTGTATCAGTCCCAGTATTGAATATGTTGGTTACACTTAACAGATTAATTGAAAATTGTTCTCCATGATCTCGAATACAAAGTCTCTAGGGAAGTATAAACTACAAAGTGGTTTTTGTGACAAACGTCTCTGAAAATAATGCAAAGAAAACTAGGATATGTATTTAATCCTAAACTTTTAAAGATGGTAAATTAATTGAGATACAGTATATCATTATCATTGACTACCTGCAACTCTCAGTCTACCTGCAACTCTCACTATGGCCTGTGTTTAAAGGAACAGTATGACACATCACCCATACAACACTGGCTACACATTTGAAGACTCTGTTTGAAACTTCAGTTTCCGTATTTCAAAAGACAACACCTGTGCAAAAATTGCACTTTTAAAAGAGAAAAGGCATATTATATTATTTCAAAGGAATCAAATTTGTAAACTTTATTTTATATGTGACCCAGAGGACAAGTCTTTATAGTAAAACTTACAATAAGAAAGTGTCACAAGTGATGTGGCCACTCAAAAATTGCCTCTCCAGCACCACATCTATCCGTGACCAGAAAGTGGAAGAACACATCAGCAGTTCCCCCAGCTTGGTGCTCAGTAAAATCTCGTGATTGATCAGTTTAGAAATCTGGCTAGGAAGAAAGAAGAACCACATTGCAAACCAGTCAGTATAAATAGATAACGCACCATGATGGAGAAGAACATACAGTACACTCAGGTGTATGTAAGCTTAAGGAAAAGAAGTTTCAGACACAGTAAAATTTCATCTAACCCTACCCAGCATCTACAGTGGTGTGAAAAAGTGTTTGCCACTAAAGGACAGGCTTGTTCTAAGAATGCAAACTGATTCTGTTTCTGAAAAGGTTTCTTCTCTAACAGGATGTTTTAAACTACAGCCTTTGGGATTGTGCTTTTAGACTAAAGGAACTACAGTGGTGTGAAAAAGTGTTTGCTTCCCTTCCTGATTTCTTATTTTTTTGCATGTTTGTCACACTGCAATGTTTCAGATCATCAAACAAATTGAAATATTAGACAAAGATAACAAAAGTAAACACAAAATGCAGTTTTTAAATGAAGGTTTTTATTATTAAGGGAAAAACAAAATCCAAACCTACATGGCCCTGTGTGAAAAAATGATTGACCCCCTGTTAAAACATAAATCAACTGTGGTTTATCACATCTTTGGAAAGCTGAGTTCAATTTCTCTAGCCACACCCAGGCCTGATTACTGCCACACCTGTTCTCAATCAAGAAATCACTTAAATAGGACCTGCCTGACAAAGTGAAGTAGACCAAAAGATCCTCAAAAGCTAGACATCATGCTGCAAATGAGAAACATAGTAATTGAGATTGATCAGTCTGGAAAAGGTTATAAAGCCATTTCTAAAGCTTTGGGACTCCAGCGAACCACAGTGAGAGCCATTATCCACAAATGGCGAAAACATGGAAGTGGTGAACCTTCCCAGGAGTGGCCGGCCGACCAAAATTACCCCAAGAGCGCAGCGACGACTCATCCAAGAGGTCACAAAAAAACCCACAACAACATCCAAAGAACTGTAGGCTTCTCTTGCCTCAGTTAAGGTCAGTGTTCATGACCACCATAAGAAAGAGACTGGGGAAAAATGGCCTGCATGGCACAGTTCCAAGACAAAAACCACTGATGAGCAAAAAGAACATAAAGGCTCGTCTCAGTTTTGCCAGAAAACATCTTGATGATCCCCAAGACTTTTGGGAAAATACTCTGTGGACTGACGAGACAAAAGTTGAACTTTTTGGAAGGGGTGTGTCCCATTACATCTGGCGTAAAAGTAACACAGCATTTCAGAAAAGGAACATCATACCAACAGTAAAATATGGTGGTGGTAGTGTGATGGTCTGGGGCTGTTTTGCTGCTTCAGGACCTGGAAGACTTGCTGTGGTAAATGGAACCATGAATTCTGCTGTCTACCAAAAAATCCTGAAGGAGAATGTCCAGCCATCTGTTCGTGACCTCAAGCTGAAGCGCACTTGGGTTCTGCAGCAGGACAATGATCCAAAACACACCAGCAAGTCCACCTCTGAATGGCTTAAGAAAAACAAAATGAAGACTTTGGAGTGGCCTATTCAAAGTCCTGACCTGAATCCAATTGAGATGTTGTGGCATGACCTTAAAAAACCAGTTAAGGCTCGAAAACCCTCCAATGTAGCTGAATTACAACAATTCTGCAAAGATGAGTGGGCCAAAATTCCTCCACAGCGCTGTAAAAGACTCATTGCCAGTTATCGCAAACGCTTGATTGCAGTTGTTGCTGCTAAGGGTGGCCCAACCAGTTATTAGGTTTAGGTGGCAATCACTTTTTCACACAGGGCCATGTAGGTTTAGATTTTGTTTTTCCCTTAATAATAAAAACCTTCATTTAAAAACTGCATTTTGTGTTTACGTTTGTTATTTTTGTCTAATATTTCAATTTGTTTGATGATCTGAAACATTGCAGTGTGACAAACATGCAAAAAAATAAGAAATCAGGAAGGGAAGCAAACACTTTTTCACACCACTGTAGTTCCTTTAGTCTAAAAGCACAAACCAAAGGCTGTAGTTTAAAACATCCTGTTAGAGAAGAAACCTTTTCAGAAACAGAATCAGTTTGCATTCTTAGAACAAGCCTGTCCTTTAGTGGCAACATCATGACTACTGCAAAAAGATTTCCAATACCCCTGGTTCAGTAATCACAGACAAATTTATCATATGTGTTTTGGGAACTGGCTTCCTCTTCATCATTCACTATTTTAAACAATGATATGCCTCACTCTCATCTAGTATTCTTTTTAAATGGTCTCTTGGTCTCTCAAAGCAATAGGAACAGATCTGTGTGGCTGGTCTCACCATGGCTAAAAAGCTGCTCTGCGCTGAGAACCCCACCCCTGGTGCCAGGGGAGAAGGTAGAGGTATGAATGCTGCTGCTCAAATGGATAAAACGTTATTGAACTTCTATAGTTACTGACTGGTTTTAATAGTTTCTGTCATCAATGGTACTCATCATTAAAATAAGTATTTCTCTGAATGATTGATTCTTCTGCAAACCAATAGCTCTACAACAGCTGGAATCTAAACTATTCGTGCAATCATCATATATTGCAAATCTGCTGAATTCTGTGAGCAGTGTTTCACTATACTGGTTTCCCGTTGTCATTTTCTTGACACAATCAAGGATTGTGTTAGACATAATACAAACTGTAAAAACAATCTTTGTTGGCCTACAGTGCATTACTGGGAATAATTTCTTTTTTGAAGCAAAAACCATTCAACTGCTTTCATTCTCTGCTGTTTAAAATAATTCTTGCCCTGGACAGCTAGGCTAACTACTAGCACAGGAAGTCAGTCAGCTGTATCAGAAAACACTGATTTATCCATTCATCACATGAGAACATAAACAGGTTAAATAATGATGCATAAAGCACAATGTTCAATGGCCTTTTTAAAAAAGAGGGGAAACACAACAAATGCACAAGTTTTCCAAATGTCAGAATGGAAATGCTAAAGATAGAAATCCTAAACTGCAATTTTACACATCATTGCCACAGCAATTAAAGACCTGAAAAGACTTAATGAGCAGGACAAACGCCTTGTACCAAACATCCATTATACAGCATTTGCAGCAGCAACTATTTATATCTCAAGACACATTACAGACTCAGAGCGATTATGTATCTTGCATGTTTTAATATTTAGGTCAAATTTCCCCTGATCAGGAAGCAAAAACTCTTTAAAAAGATACATACAGTAATATCCTTAAGAAGACATTCCTTCTGTTTCTAGTATGTATTGTGTGGGCAATATAAACAAGGTTAAGCTTTTTATATAATGCTATATGCAACACAGTGTCTATGTTTAGACTCAAATACTTAGTTTAGGAAAAAAGGCTATCAGCACAGCACAACACAGATGTGATTAGTGATTTTTAACTTCAAGATGTCCCATGACAAACTCCAGTTTAAATATGAAACATAGTATGTAATACATCATATAGAGCAGGTGTCTACTACAAGTAAAAAAACAGAGAACAGCTACATCAAAAGATGGACAAAAGATTAAAAATCTGAATTCAAATTTGTATGTAGATTTTTTTAAAGGGAAAGAATCACCTACTGTAATTTAATGTCTGAAGTCAGGAACAATAAAGAAATATTAATCGAAAGACAGTTACCAGATAATCATCGACTTTTTGAGCTGGCATCAAGACTAAAAAAAGAGAAAAAAATTGAAACAATTTCTACTGATATGAAGCACTGAGAAAGCCCACTTTGTGCTTATCTACAGCATAGTACCTGACATTGCACACCAGGCAATAATTTAGAAACAGGAAAAATTAAAAGCTCTCCTGAATTATAATGAAAAATGTATGTGATTTCTTAAGTTCATGATTCGTTTCTTGAAATGAAATCAGTATGCATAATAACATATGGTATAAGTGTGCAACCACAGAGACCACAATTTATTCCAAGGCAGAAACCAAACATGTTCTGGCTTGAAATGGAATGCAGGAGTATTTTTTCTAAATAAGATCACAAATAACTTCTATAAGTGCTGAATAGTGACTATTAGTTCTAGAATATTAAAGAAAATTAAACTCTGTGAAGTTGTTTGGTCACAATTATAGAGAACATGCTATTTAGAATGAGTGTTCCTGCTTTAAGATTTACAACAGAATGTAACACACTTGTATACAGCACTTGCCAGCTGTTTTTAAGAGTACACAGTACTCTCCAATTTCATTTCAAGTTGTACTATGTTGCAATAAATTAGGGTATTGAAGACTGCTTTAAAGTCAGTCATTTAAAAGTGTAAGTCATTTTTTTAATTGCAGGAAAATCCAATCTTCACAATCAATATGTTCATTAGTAGACAATACATCTACGTAATGCAGAAACAGTACACGCTCGACACACATTTCACAAGATGCACTTATCATGTGAACAAATTATTTCAACATCCTTGATTATAAACTTGATCATAGAAAAAAATGTGCAATAGTTACATTTACCAGGCCACATACAGTAAATCCCAACAACATATAGTGTAAGCTATTCCCCTAAGAACAAACTCATAAACCCGTAAAGCTGCCAGTTGACTGTTTTTGAATTGTGAGCATTTGACACGGGCTGTCTGTACAGAAATATCAAAACCAGATATAACTCCAGCAAAATTAACAAGGCAGAACACACTATGATTCTTCATCATTGATATCAATAAAGAAATCCACCAGGGGTTATTCACACTTTTTCTACTACTAGGGGAATATGTACATTACAGGATTTCAATGTTATTTTTTGCTGTTATTCTCACACTGCTTAACATCATATCAGTTTCAAGGGCTAGAATGAAAATCAGCAAAAATTCATAAATATGGCTTTGCTGTCATCAATTTCAGGCTTTAATTGCACTGGCCGTGACAGGTATTTTAGTGACCTGGTGTCAGAGGAAGCAGTTAAAGGCACTCCCTTAAATACTATAACTCTTCATTAGGAAAAATAAATATATCAATAGTACTGTTGTGAGGGACTTTCTAAACTCCACAGTAATGGTTTAGTGCACATTGTAAAGAATAAAAAATACATAGGGTCATAATATAAAAGGGTTATGGGGTTCCCTGCTAAAATCATATGTGTGCTGGTGGGTTATACTATACTGTATGTGATCCTGAAGCCAGAAAACTGATCAAGTTCAGTGAGTTGAGAACTGGGTGTGAGTTTGAAAGTAGAGAGCCCAAGCTATCATCCAAATGTATTAAGAACAGTGTTAGACTATTCTTCCCCCTAAAGTTTTCCTCTCATAACGTGGAAAAGAAGTATTTTGTGGATCAAAATCCCTTTGTAGCTTCAACATCATCTAGAGATTTTTTACATATCTTATGTCTCTGTAACCCATAATGTACTGCATGGACCACCTTTATATTTTGTCATTTCATTTTCTGTATAATGGATTTATAACTTTTTTCTATAGAGGGTGCACAGTGTTATTTCTGCAGAGGTCATCCAACAGCTATAAACAAAAATAATAGTAATCATTACCTTGTAAATGTGATGAACTGTAAGTCTTTGCCAAGTTGAATACAGTCAGCTGACAGCCACCATCCTCACTCCAATCAGTTCCTTGTGACATTGAGAGTGATGAAAAATACACAATGTAGCTAAGATGACAGCCAGAGTCTCCAAAAGAGGCAAGAAACCAGAAGAAAAAAGTTTCACTGCAAATGTCCTACTAAAAATCGTGAAGTTTATAAATACCACAACTGAACGTCTTCCCAGATTATAATAAAATTAATCCAATGTCAAAATAACAAATCCAGATTGAAAGTGCCGTACTTCAGGAAAATTAAGCACATCTGCATTTCTGGTACACAAATATAACTGACTTATAACTGTTGAACTGTAACTCAATCCTTAAGAATATTTTCATCTTTTAAGGTGATTCTCCAGAAACAGCAAGCATTCCAATGGAACACAATGGAAACTAAGGAGAAATGCATTTAAAACTGAGGGAACAAGCTACTCAGTTTATCTTTTTCTTTCATGAAACAGCCAAATGAGGAACTCAATTTACCTAGTTACTGGCAACTAAATGAGCTAGATGGCCAAATGGTCTCCTCTCATTCCTGTAACCTATCTTGTGTTTTACATGCCACATAGTCATTACGCCTTAAAGGCTGTAGGAAAATAACTTAATAGCTAGTAGGGCAATAGATTCCTTTAAGGGTCCTGGTTTGCATTCTGCTGTAGACAAAACAATTATTTTTTCCAATATTTTTTTCTTAAAAAACATTTGGGTACAATTTAGGAAGGGCAATCGTATGGGTTGCAACATCTCTCTCACTCCCCTTCTAATGTATAGAATCTATTTATATTAACATATGTCTCTTTTATTCAAATATTGTATCTAAAATGTGCTATAAAAGGAAAAAAAATTTCCTGTGTATCCTTTGTAGTAATGCTACAAAAGCATAAAACAGTAACAGAACATTTATAACAAGTTTCCTTCACAATATGAACTGTAAAATTAAATACCCTAATAATATTTTTTTATCAGAACCTGTTCTCAAACTTAACAGCTTTGTTAACCCTACAGTAAATAGACGTGCACTATAAAATGTACCTAAAACATACCTCTGTCTGCTCCACAAGTAAATGTGTAATCCTAGCAATGTGTCCACAGCCATGAACCAGATGCAATTTATCAGAGACTCAGACTCATTCTATTTGTAAAACAATGCATTTGTTATATTTAAAACGTACCTTCACTACTCATCTAATTCTGGTTTTGAAGTGTACTCTCTTGTAAAATGAAATGAAATTAATGAAATGACAAAATGGGAAGGGTGATCCATGCAGTACTTAAGGGATGAGTCAGATTTGTTAGGTTCACACTAGCTAGCAAGCACCCCAGAAACACTACTAGATGCAGGTAAGATAAGGGGATTCACCAAGTGATTGTTATTCACAGTTACAGTATGTCAGAATCCCAAATATGTTATGTTTTGTAGTCACTGCCAAATACACTGTAGCAGGAGCCATAATATCACTTCACTAACAGAATTGTGTTAGAATGCTAGAGCAGAAATGTGGAATAAACAGGCTGTGGTTAAAACAAGAGAAAGATTTTTAGCAAACAACAGAAACAAAAAGCGTTTTTCATAAACCTCCTGACCTATATAACACGGTAGCATAGATTACAAAATGGACTTTGTAACCACCTGCCGTCTGCTCACAGAATACGAAGTGTTTTCCCACTCCTTGAAACATAGTCTTTCATTTTTAAGGTGACATCGTATCTTATAAACGAGGTTCTATTATTTTACTTCTAAATACTGATAAATGTTTAATTGAATTAAGAAAAAAACAATAGATGTTTTATCTTTTGATTGGAAACAGAAAATGAAAGTGTATTATTAAAAATATCCTAATTACTTAGAGCAAGAAAAGCTTTTTTTCTTGAAAAGAAAACAAGTTAAAGGGGATAAATGTTTTTCAAATAAATATACAGCACATAAAAGTGTAAATAAAATAAATAAATTATTTACAGCACTCATTTTTCACACACAAAAACATGCAGTTATTTTTTAAACCAAGACGAGAGTAACATGCAAAAGTGCCGTTCCACCTTAATAAGATGTAAACACATGTTATGGAAAAGGGAAGTACAAGCCCTTTCATTGACAAAGTGCCGTTTTTACAATGTGATTTAAAACGACAAAACAACACAATTCACTGAGGGACATACAGCAAATATATTTCTGAAACGTACGCACACACACCTCACTTCTATTTTATGAGAGCTTTACATCTTACCGTATAAAAACCAATCCTACAAAGAGCTAGCGTGAGCTGCATACAGTCAGACATCGTCCACGGCAACAGAGTAACCCTCGACAACAATCAATCCAGTGTAACTAAATGAGGCCAGGAGGAAGAAGCAGCAAGGAGACAATCTCCTTTAAGTCAGTTAAGGTCTCAGGCACTTCCCACTCCGGCTAAGGAACGGGGCAAAGCATAAAAACTCTTTTTTTCAGTAAAGGAATTTACTGTACACATTAACATCTGAATTTAACTTAAATCCATAATGTCAATTACATACTGTACATTAACCTGCTATCATTTAATCTTTGTCACATCTGTTGTATATCACATATATGCATCTTCCTAGTATGATACTGCAGGATACAAATATATGAGTACTTCATCAGTAGTATCTGAAGTTATTGACTAGATCTCTTCTACTTTCCATTAGGTATTACACATGGAAAAAAAAGTTAAACCTTACAGAATGATTATCTCTTACAAAAGAATAACCTATAAATTGGAAGAAGCAAGACCTATTACCTTTAATCTATCCCCAATATATTTTATAAAGTGAACTCATTTAGTACCACTGTTCCTTATTTGTACACATTCTTCAAGTGTTTCACCTGTAGTTTTATACCAGCAGAAGGAACTCCCTGGTTGTGTTTTTAATAGATTGTTCTTGTCTTAAAAAAGTTTTAATATTAAGACATCTAGGTTTTATCGAGGCCTTGTTTACTGATGTTATCTAGCCAAGTTTCCTCGAATGCAGCAAGGGACATTTTCTCCATTCTCTGACTAGATACTGTAGGTTTCAAAGTTATTTATTGGACTGTGGGGGTGTGCATGATTGCATACAGTAGTTTACAGATTAAACTAAAAAATAAAAATAAAATTGCATTAAATCATATCAATTAAAATAGAATCAAAAAAAATTCTAGAACTTCTTATTGTATTTTGTTTTTCTTGCTCTTTTTGCTTTTTGGCCTGTATCCATTCTACCATCCTTTCATCTAAAATATGGACATTTCTCCCATAACTCGGGAAGAAAAAAAAAGTCGTACAACAGAAAACTTTCCATTTTTTTAATGAAAGAAATTACCTTGTTCTGAGAAATCCATGACAATTTTCTGAGAATACATTATTATTATTATTATAAGTCTAATAAGGGCTTTTTAGCATGTAGAGACATTTTTATTTCTTTATTGAACTGTAATGTTAATGAGGTGCTGCTCCAGTTGTTTTACCTAGTGGTAATTTGGATATTTTCATACTAATGTGATATACAAATTACTAAACACAACCCAAAAATGTAAATACTAATAATTCATCTCCACTTGATTTTGATCATCATATCAGATAAAATGAGAAATGGATTTATTCAATTACTAATACCATTACTACTCTTCTTACAGTGATATGTGATCTTAATGACGATGGTAAATGTTGCAAAGAAAAAAAGATGGTATGTACTTTGACACAGAAAAGCACAGTACCATTCATATGTTTCCACTGAAAATTCCACAAAAGGATCAAATGACCTTAATGTTTCCTTGTGCCATGGCATTTCTTTTGTTGCTCTAGGAGTGTGGCTTCATTCCATAGGCATAGTACCTGCTATAACAGCAATTCCAATATACATAAGTACACGTTGTAGTATACTTTTACACTTTTTTTATTCCTGAACCCAGAAGAGTATTATTTCTCTTCCAAGCACGTCTAGTGTCGTAGCCTTAATTGCCATGTGCATGGCTACAAGCCAGTGATCTCCCAGCTGTTTCTGTCAGGAGATACCCAGCTTCCCAAGACAGTCAAAACAAGCAGGCAGTTTTAAGGTGGGCCAGCTCTTGCTAAATAGAAACATGAGAAAAAGAAGCTGATGCCATTAGCCAGCTCTGTATGATCCACTGTTGTACTAAGGATGTACTTGGCACCTCAAGCCTCCATTGTTTTGCTCTATGGGATAAATATTGTTCTCTTGTTCAACGACACATTTATAAGCAAAATCCTTTAGGTCTGAAGAATTGTTTTAACATTGTTAACATTTCATTGTGTTTAACATTGGTATTTAAATGAAACCTCATAGAATTTATATTGATATCTAGATCTAATACCCCCGCCTAAGAAAAACACAGTGACATGCCTTAATGACTATCACCCGGTGGCACTAACTCCTGTTATCATGAAGTGCTTCCAGAGGCTGGTCATGGGGCACATTAAGGACACCATTCCAGACACACTGGACCCTTACCAATTCGCCTACCGGCCCAACAGATCCACAGATGACACAATCTCCATTGCCATACACACTGCCCTATCCCATCTGGATAAAAAGAACACATAAGCAAGACTACTATTCATCAACTTAAGCTCAGCTTTTAACACCATCATTACAGATAAATTAGTCAAGAGACCCAGTGCACTGAGTCTTGACACCACCCTCTGCAACTGGATTCTGGACAGGCAGACCCCTGGCTGTCAGGCTTGGAAACCACACCTCCGGCACACCAACTCTGAAAACTGGGGTCCCCCAGGGTTGTGTGGTTAGTTCAGTGCTTTACTCCCTCTACACCCACGACTGTAATGCCAAACTTAACACCAACTCCATCATCATCAAGTTTGCCGATAACACCACAGTTGTAGGTCTGATCGAAGACAATGATGAGAGGGCCTACAGGGAGGAGGTCAATCTCCTTACAACATGGTGTGAAGACAACAACCTCACCCTCAACATCAGCAAAACCAAGGAGCTGATCGTTGATTTCAGAAAACTGCATAACGGTCATGGCCCTATCCACCTCAACAGGAATGAAGTGGAAAGGGTCAGTAACTTCAAATTCCTTGGTGTCCATATCACCGAGGACCTCACATGGTCTCTCAACACCACCTCTCTGATTAAGAAAGTGCAACAGCACCTATACTTCCTAAGACAGCTGAAGAAGGCTACGATTTCATTCTCTTGATGTATGATTTTGTACAACTGATGTTGTTTTGCACGTTACCTGTTACCTGTTGTTGTTTTTGCACATTGCCCATTGTCTCTGTCTTTCTTTTCTTATACAATTGTATTGTTGTTTTTTTGTACTACTTACCGTCTGAGAGCTAGCTAAATAGCATTTCATTATACCATACCTGTGTATGAGTATAATGACAATAAACTTGAACTTGAACTTAGTACATTTTCAAAAAGCTAAATGTACAGTCAGATAAATGAGTTGTGCTTAGAAATGTGCAAATAAAACTCTCCAAAACCAGGAGTATCTTCTTAATATTATTACTTTATTTTATACAAATGCAGATGTTAGCTACAGTTTTGTACATTCTGATTTGGATATATTTTATATGTGTGGTCTCACCAATGGAAAGGAACATTTTGAATATTTAACGCTCTAATATTTGGAATGGCAAAAACAACACAGGGATATTTTTAACACATTTCACCCTCCAGTAACCAAGACAAACATTTACCTTCACATCTTGGCTACAGCATCCAATAGCTTCAAGTGTTCTGCAACAGTGCTTGAAATCATCATAATGGTACAATGAGTTCTGAGCTTAATTTAGACCTTATAGCCCATACTGAGTGGATCATATCCTGAAAATCCCTGTTTTCTCTCAGATATTGAAAAGCAATCCCCCATGTTGGTACCAATGAAAAGTTTAACTTTTCTAAAAATGCATTTCTCGTGGGGCACTTGAAAAGACTTTATGGTTACTCCCTTGTACTCCCACAAATCCCATATTACACATTTCCCCTACTTTTACTGTACACTTGCAAAATCTGATATCTTATCTATTTTCATTTTTTTTTTGCGGGATCTGTCAAAGAAAACAAACACTCATCCAGCCATTTCACAGCCATTCAAAAACAACAACAAAAAAGATTTGTAGAGAATGCAGTATCCTACTTAGTACAGCCACTTAATTTTGCTGAGCAGATGGCTAATGATCACATCCTCTTCAAATCCCATTGAACATTTCACAAAGCAGATCTCAGTGCTGTGTCAAAGGTTTGTTACAGCACCTTGCCTTTCTTTCTTTCCATCTTTCATATTTCACTAATCAAAAACTTGCCGTTTACTTTAAAATTGTATGTTTTTTATTTTAATTTCAAAAGACCATGAGTTACATGTTACACCTTCCACCTACACCTACAAGTCAATAAGATACCAAAAAAGCTATTACAGTCAACTCAACTGGTAATAAGTTTAGGATATCTGAATATTTTTTTGAATATTATTTGTTGTCAGACCATAGTAACTAGTCATGAGATTTACTGTGAAACTGTCCAATAGTTGCTTAACTGTCTTGTTTTCGTGTATTCAATCCCCTTTATCTTCTATTAAATATTATGCATCTAGAAGGGTCTCCACAAGCTTCTCGAAATTATATTTTATCTGCCCATGAACTCCAGTAAAATGGTATATTGCAAGAACTAAAATAATAAAAATAAATATTCACAAACAGCCATTGCTATCATGAAGGTATCAAAATTAGTATGTGACACACTTCTACCACACAACTTATGCTTGATTTTATCAGACAATTTGTGTTGCAGCTTCATTTTGTCAGGTGGATATTTTTATATCGTTAAAGATTTTTTATATCAATAAAGATTTTGCAAAAGTAGAAAAATGACACTTCATACCATCAAAATAAGATACACATTTGGACTAAAATCTGTGACATTTCTATTCACAGTACTTGCAATAGTAAGCTATGGAAAGTCTGTTAAGATGCCTTGAAACCATGCTATTAATACTAATTTCTATCATTAACTATTAAATAAAGTCCTGCATTCCCATTTACTTTGAAATTTTCAAAAGGGTTTAAAAAGAATTTCATGTTACTTTCTTATTCTTGTGCTAAGCAAGTGTGTTAGAACATTTTGTAGGGTTACTGCAAATTTCCAGCTCAACTGAAATAATCTATTTGTAGCTAGAAAAGACTTTCCTGAGAAAAAGCACATTTGATAATGTCTATTTTGTATTTTAATTTCTGATTAAATTTCAACCAATGGCTACATTTCCTTGCATAACTTAAATGTGCCTTATAATATTAATGTTGTATTATAAATTACAAAGCTATTGCCATTTAGACAGCTGTAAAGGTTAGAGATTTCAGATTTCATGATTTCAGGCCATTTTGTCTTCAGTCAAATATAAAGCACTTGTAAAAAATGGGAATAATTTAAATAAAAAATATACTGGGCAACATAATCGTATAGTCTAAATTACTTACCTCAGGTTTATACAAAAAATGACATCTGTTGTTCTCAATCCTGATTCAGACACTTGTTAAAATGCCTCATCTAACTCTGTTGTCTAGGTCACTCTGGGACAGATGTTGATTCTGAAACCTAGCCAAAAAATAATGTCAATTTCATAAGTCTCAATGCTTAAGTATCAGCAGATCACAGTGTAATGTGGAGTGATGCTTTTAAAGACTCAAAAATCTCAAGGAGCTGGAAAAACAAGTTTTGCTCAAGAGATTGTAGATCCTAAGATGACGACCCACTAGATTTCAAGAATTTTTTCGCAATCAAAAATTGAATTTCTGCTGCTTTAATTAAGCTATTTGTTTTGAAATTCCATTAGTTTTGCCAGGTTTATGGTTCATATTCTCTATTTGTTTCTCCTCTTGGTAATGAATATCAAGTTAATTCAAAGGATATTACCAGCTTTTATTTACTGTAAGTTCATGTTCAGTTCCAGTTGTGTTGTCAAACAAAAAGACAAAAACTTTGCAAAAAAAGTGGTAACATTTCGGTAACCGTGTACTATTTCTTAATGTATTTAAGTTGTTCCATATTTCCAGAAAAGGTGTATACAGATATACAAATATAACAAGTCTCAGTTATGACTTTTTACTACTCTTTATTACTCTTACACAAGTGCACTCTGTATAAACCATAATACATAGAGTTCTCGTGTATGCACAGCATTCACTGAATATTAATGAGTCCCAGAAAAGCCCACATGTGTAATTTCTGAAGTAAAAAAAGCACAGGTTATATTTCACTGAGCAAATGGTCTACCCTTGCCCTACAGTAATTATAGCAGGAATTTGCTGCACACAGCAGGAAAGGTGGAAAATGACATATTCAATAGTGTAACTTAAATGAGGTTGAGCCTGCTGTGTGTCTCAATTAATACAAAACGTTCGCTGTTTTTCACAACATGAGGTTAGTTTTCCATTAATAAACTGGCTGTTTTATTTCTGATTCCAAGCAGCTCTGAAGCTGACACCAGAAAAATATATATTACTTAAATCACTCTTTAAGAGTAAATCTACAAATCCTTGCAATTTCTAGTACTGTGACATTATAATGTCATACTGTAGTTGCTGCCTATCAAATTCCTGCCACTGTTTACACAAATGTTTCATGTCACACTCCACTTCCCTGTCACAGTCACTGTCAAAGAATCCCTGCTTTTATCAAATTCATTAAAACTTTTAAGCCATGAGGGAACGCTAGATACTTGTATTTAACCATGCTAGTAAAATCAGATGTGCAATATATCTGACGCAAAACACAAAGCACAGTGCATGGACGGAAAACAGAATCTTTTCACAAAACCAATCTGGTCATTTTCATATAGAATCCTGTGGGCGACTTTGACTTTTCATGAACGTATATTTCTGTGAAAAACAGCACATCCTTTCTCACCCAGAAAGTCTAGAGGCAAATCTCTTCAATCTGACAAAGTGTGAAAAAATGTACATCCAAACCAAAATCATTTTAAAGTGTTCATTTTACACACAAAATGAATGATGGGAGGTTAGTAATATCTACGTCTATGTGTTCAACACTAGCATACAGAGATAAAATATTCCCTTTTAAGTAGACAAAAAGTAAGGTATCAAGCTCATTAAATATTTTTTCTTCCTTTCTAATGGATAATAAATAAATACCCTAAATAGCAAATAGGAATCCTGTATCTACATAGTTTATGTCATTATTGTTCTTATCATCCTCTATAATTTTAAATTGAGAAAATACATTCAAACTGTTATTCTTTAGCAGTCATCCAACATGGTCTACATTTTGGCTATAATTGTTTTGGTTATATGCCATCTACATGCTTCAGATATTTGTAAGGCTCAAATGTGGCAAACACATATTTGAAGTTTTAATTGGCTATTGCGTTTTTCTTAATGCAGCTGCAATTTCTCTGCTGAAGCCTGTTGCAGATTACTATAAATTGTACACTGGCATTTTGGAAGGCCTCTTACCAGTAAACTATGATCCCTATAAACATAAAAAGCTAATAATACATTTGCCATTTTAAAGCATTTGTCATTGGATAAGGTTGTATTTAGATGGCTAGCAAACTCTGGAGACTTTATTGGCAATTCATTGCACTATATTATATAAAAAGGACTTAGGGAACTGTAATTAATTAACATCAATTCTTTTCCAATATTCTCTGGAAATGTCAGTTTTCTTCATATGCTTCCAATAGTAAAAAAATGTTTAACTAATGAATTTAAGTGATCGTAGCCAGCAATTACTAATCTAGCAAGGCTTGATGGATTATGTTTGTTAATCAAAGGCCCCAACCTAGGAGATCACGAGACTCAACACCATAACGAGATCGTCCCATCACACAGGAGTGTCTAGTCTCTAAAAAACGTTGCTTTCTTCCAAGATGATAATGTTAATGAAGCCATGGTTGTCCTATTTGCCACTGAAAATTTGGGGAGTGACCTTGGTACAACATGTAGCATCTAGCCGTCAAATACCTGTGAACAGACATATATTTCTCCAGTTACTATGAGAGTAATGGGACAGAATTACACAGGACAGCATCTGTAAACTGGTGTAAAACTTGTCACAGATATACAGTTTCTACTGCTTCCAACAGTTGTCACACATATTACTAGCTTGTGACACAAACAGTGGATCCCCTACTGATGACAAATGCTAATCAGTATAAGGTCTTTACCGATGTCATGTCTGTTTAATAAAACTACACCTCTTACAAAAGATTGACACTTTCCCGATTATGTTGTAGTTTGCAGTATTAACTGATTTATTTATATTCAGGATATACCGAAATGCAAAAAGTGAAATATTTGCAAACATGGAACAAAGCAGATATATTATTGTTAAGAACACGGTACAGTGTGTTAAAAACCAAACATTCATTTTGTATATGAATTAAACACAGACCAACATTTAAATGACTATTAAAATAACACCCTGACCCCAATTACAATATTTTTCAATACAACCATATGCAGCGGGAATGACCTTATTCAACAGCAGGAAGTCAATCAGTATGTGATTTCAAAAAATCACTTCCAGGCCAAAAATAATTGCACTAGTAATTAGAACCTCGTTATTTAACAACTAAGTATTAAAGAGAGGAAATCTAGTAGAAATCCTTATTGAAGAACGCTCAGATTTAGAGACCTTACATTGCAGTTTTGGTTGATAGAGAAGACAGCCATGATCAATACAGAGTCCTCAGGTAAACACTGAAGTCAATGGAACAAGACAGCAGTACTATCACATTCAGTGGCATTATTATTGACCAAACTGCGACTAGAATCCCTGCACTGCCTGTGCAGAATTTCCATAATAAGGCAATTAGTGCACTCTGTGTGATAAAGGATGTGATGTTACCACCTGGCAAGCCAAAGCTCACTGCCCTTGGTCTTCTCAGAATTTACACAAGATGTAAACACCTCCTGGGGCTGTTCGGACTTGCTCATGCCAATTCTCCCAGCTGCCTTCCTCCAATTAACAGGTGCTAGATCTATCAAACCCAGGATATTTAAACCCTGCTCTGCCACTAAGCCGGTGCTCTGACTTTGAGATATCTTCCAACCTTGATAGCATTACTAACCTGTGTCTCAGAAGGACACGCGGCCTGAATTCTGCCCGAGAGATTCTACGCCTGCCTCAAATACGTTCTGCCTGTCTGTATCCCGTTGCTTTCAACCAAGCACTGGACCCGTGGCACTTTTCTGCACCTTCTGCCTGCAGCCTGCAAGGTGGGGCAGCCGCCCTGCCTCTATCAGCCTTGATAGCTCCTAGTTAGGTCAGTCTCCAGGCCTGCATTGTACCCAAGCCACTGGATTCTCAGCCCATCAGTGAGGCGCAACCTTCCTCATCAGCACACTGGGTCATAACATGTGAGGCTTAATTTCTCAACAGAATAAAGAATATTAAACTACAAAGAAACTTACAAAATTATAATAAAACCTTCACCAAACAATATGGCAAACAATCATCTAGAACAGACCCAAATGTTCTGACGTTTTTGCCGATGGTTTTGTAGTACATGTGAAACATTTACTCTGCCTTGCACCAATTTTTGATGGTGAAAATAATTGTCAAAAACTGGTTTATCACAACAATTAATGAACATTTTTAGGAAAGCCCTTTTAACATTGTATGATTTAGAGGTCGCTGGTGACCCAACGAAGGTCATTCTTCCAGCAGTTAATGGTATAAATAAGATATAAATATACAGTACAAATCCCGTTAAAGGGGAACTGCAGCACTATTAAATATTCCAAGGTTAGAAAGAATCAGCATTGATGAGCGCATTTCAAAACCGCAATGAAAGTAAAATGTAGACAGTAACATGGAAAACCTCTACATCAGTAAAACCTACAACTAACCTCACAAAACAAATTACATTTCCACGTATGTGCAGTGCCATGTCCTGCGATTCAGAAAGAGGCAAAAAACGACTGGTGACATGATGTGGCTCTGTTACAATGTAAAGAAGCATATGAATACTTTTAATCAAATAGAAATATTGCCCTTGAACTTGAGACAGTTTTGCCAACAACTAGTACAGTACGTACTTGTTAACTCTGCATGCAGATCACATTGGAACATTTCTGTGGTGAGATGTCTGCTGCACAACCTGTACGTTTTAACTCGTACATCACATTACATTAGTCATTACAGTGACTAGAGAGCAGGAAGGGCCGCTTCACAGTTCTCACAAGCTCTCGCTCTCGCCCTTGGCGAGACCAGTGTGTTGTGACAACATGGCAACTATTCAATACTTTCACAAAGTTCACAATTTTGAGCTTAATTCAGAATTTGTGAAATTTGGTGATACAATCACTTAATTTATTTTGTTACTGAGATTTAATAACCTTTCTGAGAAATTGGGACTGCAGTTCCGCTTTAAAGATTAAAGAATTCCATGCACAATATTTAATACTAAGAGCATCTTATTCAATGCAAAAGGACTTTTTGTGTTCATTTTAAGTACTGATAGAAGAACATCAGGGCATCTAAATGAACAATACTCTCATTTCCACATCACTCACAAGCAACTTTGCCAACATACAGTACTGTCCCTAAAAGGCTGCATTTGAACTAAAGGAAGTGTGGCCTAAATAATGACCTACTAAAGACTCCCTTAAGACAGCTTTGTCTCCAGTACTTAAACCTATGAGCTTCTGCACAGAGTGTGAACACAAAAATGAGTTTCACACCAGTTATGGCCAGGATTCTTTTACTGAGAAAAATAATTTCTGCCCTATTATGCATTGAGATATTGTTCTAATAACATTACAACCCAGAGCTTGGAACCGGAAATCTGGTTCTTAAGGCCATTTAATTAACATGTATTAAAACAATGACATTCTTCTTTCCTAAAGGACACTACTTCATCAATCAGATCCTTGTTTTTTTTATTTTTTTTATTTCTAAAATGTCAGCCTTAGAGTTGGCTTAGCTACTTATTTTAAGATACAAGACTCTACAGACTCAGGTGCAGGCTAACTGCGCTCAATATACAGTTTAAATATACTTTTACAATTGCTTCTACTACACAGTAGGTAGGTATATTTTATAATTGTATCTTTTATACAATGTTAGAAAATTTGATTTTTTTTTCATTATTCAAGTAGGTACAGTGGCTGTGTCAGCATGCGTAGGCTGCAAACAAAAGGTTTATTCCATGCTGAAAAGAGAAGACAAGAAACACAGTGTTTTCGACTGTAGAACCTTCTTCAGCTTTCTTCACCTGAAGAAGGCTCCACAGCCAAACATTGTGCTTCTTTTCTTCTCTTTTCGGCATGGAATAAACCTTTGTTTGTTCCTTTTTTTCATTATTGCCTGACAGGACATGAACTGAAGTAATCTGACTACAAACACCAGAAATCTAAAATGATCGAATCATTAATTTAAATAATGACATA